>NW_027507718.1:483969819-484007319 GCF_037356315.1 Lithobates pipiens
AGAGAGAGAGAGAGAGTGCGAGCGAGTGGGGGTGCTGTGGCTAAGCCAAATGGCAGGGCCACAACTAAAAAATAAATTTTAGTTGTGGCTCTTGCGCTCAGAGCGAGAGCAAAAGAGAGTGAGAGCGAAAGAGCGCACGAGAGAGAGGTAGCAGAATCTTTCCAAACACTGGTGGTGCTGTGGCTAAGCCAAATGGCAGGGCCACAACTAAAGAATAAATTTTATTTTTGGCTCTCTCTCGCGCTCGCTCTCTCTGGCGCGTGCGCTCTCTCTCGCGAGAGAGAACGCGCGCGCTCTCTCTCTCGAGAGAGAGACAGAGAAAGCGCGAGAGCACGTGCGCTCTCTCTCACACTTGCTCTCTCTCTCGCGCACGCTCCTCTCTCTCGCTCTCTCTTTTGTGCGTCGAGCGCGCTCTCTCTCGCGAGCTCTCTCTCTCTCGCGCTCGAGAGAGAGAGAGAGCGTGCGAGAGAACGAGCGTGCGAGAGAGAGAGCACGCGAGAGAGAGAGAGCACGCGAGAGAGAGAGAGCATGCGAGAGAGAGAGCACGGGAGAGAGAGCAAGAGAGTGCGCGCGCGCGAGAGAGAGCGAGAGCAAGAGAGCGCGCGAGAGAGAGGTGCCAGAATCTTTCCAAACACTGGTGGTGCTGTGGCTAAGCCAAATGGCAGGGCCACAACTAAAAAATAAATTTTATTTTTGGCTCTCTCTCGCGCTCGCTCTCTCTATCTATCTCGCGCTCGCTCTCTCTCGCGCGCGACAGAGAGAGCAAGAGAGCGCGCGCGCGCTCTCTCTCTATCTTGCGCGCGCTCTCTCTCACGAGAGAGAACGCGCGTGCGCTCGCTGTCGCTCGAGAGAGACAGAGAAAGCTCGAGAGAGAGCGCGCGCGCTCTCTCTCTCGCTCTTTTGCGCGTGCGAGCGCGCTCGAGAGAGAACGAGCGCGAGAGAGCAAGAGAACGAGCGCAAGAGAGAGAGCAAGAGAGCGCGAGAGAGAGAGAGCAAGAGAGCGAGCGCGTGCGAGAGAGAGAGAGAGAGAGAGCAAGAGAGCGCGCGCGCGAGAGAGGAGAGAGCAAGAGAGCGAGCGCGCGAGAGAGAGAGCGCAAGAGAGCGAGCGCGAGAGAGAGAGAGCAAGAGAGCGCCGCGCGAGAGAGAGAGCAAGAGAGCGCGCACGTGCGAGAGAGAGAGAGCAAGAGAGTGCGCGAGAGAGAGAGCAAGAGAGCGCGCGAGAGAGAGAGCAAGAGAGCGCGCGAGAGAGAGAGCAAGAGAGCGCGCGAGAGAGAGAGCAAGAGAGCGCGCGAGAGAGAGAGCAAGAGAGCGCGCGAGAGAGAGAGCAAGAGAGCGCGCGAGAGAGAGCAAGAGAGCGCGCGCGCGCGAGAGAGAGCAAGAGAGCGCGCGCGCGAGAGAGAGAGAGCAAGAGAGCGCGCGCGAGAGAGAGAGAGCAAGAGAGCGCGCGCGCGAGAGAGAGAGCAAGAGAGCGCGCGCGCGAGAGAGAGAGCAAGAGAGCGCGCGCGAGAGAGAGAGAGCAAGAGAGCGCACGCGCGAGAGAGAGAGCAAGAGAGCGCGCGCGCGCGAGAGAGAGAGCAAGAGAGAGGTGCCAGAATCTTTCCAAACAACTGGTGGTGCTGTGGCTAAGCCAAATGGCAGGGCCACAACTAAAAAATAAATTTTATTTTTGGCTCTCTCTCTCGCGCGCGCAAACTCTCTCTCTCTCTCCGCGCGCAAACTCTCTCTCTCTCTCCGCGCGCAACTCTCGCTCTCTTTTGTGCGTGCGAGCGAGCTCTCTCTCTCGCGAGCTCTCTCTCTCTCGCGCTCGAGAGAGAGAGCGTGCGAGAGAACGAGCGTGCGAGAGAGCACGCGAGAGAGAGAGCACGGGAGAGAGAGCAAGAGAGTGCGCGCGCGAGAGCAAGAGAGCGCGCGAGAGAGAGGTGCCAGAATCTTTCCAAACACTGGTGGTGCTGTGGCTAAGCCAAATGGCAGGGCCACAACTAAAAAAGAAATTTTATTTTTGGCTCTCTCTCGCGCTCGCTCTCTCTATCTCGCGCTCTCTCTCTCTCGCGCAGCGCGCGACAGAGAGAGCAAGAGAGCGCGCGCGCTCTCTCTCTATCTTGCGCGCGCTCTCTCTCGCGAGAGAGAACGTGCGTGCGCTCGCTCTCGCTCGAGAGAGACAGAGAAAGCGCGAGAGAGAGCGCGCGCGCGCTCTCTCTCTCGCTCTTTTGCGCGTGCGAGCGCGCTCTCTCTCGCGAGCGTGCGCGCGCTCGAGAGAGAACGAGCGCGAGAGAGCAAGAGAACGAGCGCGAGAGAGAGAGCAAGAGAGCGCGAGAGAGAGAGAGCAAGAGAGCGAGCGAGAGAGAGAGCAAGAGAGCGAGCGCGCGCCGAGAGAGCAAGAGAAGCGAGCGCGCGCGCGCGAGAGAGAGCAAGAGAGCGAGCGCGCGCGCGAGAGAGAGAGCGCGCGAGAGAGAGAGCAAGAGAGCGAGCGCCGCGCGCGAGAGAGAGAGCAAGTGAGCGAGCGTGCGCGCGAGAGAGAGCAAGAGAGCGAGCGCGCGCGAGAGAGAGAGCAAGAGAGCGAGCGCGAGAGAGAGAGCAAGAGAGCGAGCGCGAGAGAGAGAGCAAGAGAGCGAGCGTGCGAGAGAGAGAGAGCAAGAGAGCGAGCGTGCGAGAGAGAGAGAGCAAGAGAGCGAGCGTGCGAGAGAGAGAGAGAGCAAGAGAGCGAGCGTGCGAGAGAGAGAGAGCAAGAGAGCGAGCGCGCGCGCGCGAGAGAGAGAGCAAGAGAGCGAGCGCGCGCGCGCGAGAGAGAGAGCAAGAGAGCGCGCGCGCGAGAGAGAGCAAGAGAGCGCGCGCGCGCGAGAGAGCAAGAGACGCGCGCGCGAGAGAGAGAGAGCGCGCGCGCGGAGAGAGAGAGCGCGCGCGCGCGCGAGAGAGAGAGCAAGAGAGCGCGCGTGCGCGCGAGAGCAAGAGAGCGCGCGCGCGCGCGAGAGAGAGAGCAAGAGAGCGCGCGCGCGAGAGAGAGAGCAAGAGAGCGCGCGCGCGAGAGAGAGAGAGAGAGCAAGAGAGCGCGAGAGAGAGAGAGAGCAAGAGAGCGCGCGCGAGAGAGAGCAAGAGAGCGCGCGCGAGAGAGAGCAAGAGAGCGCGCGCGAGAGAGAGCAAGAGAGCGCGCGCGAGAGAGAGCAAGAGAGCGCGCGCGAGAGAGAGCAAGAGAGCGCGCGCGAGAGAGAGCAAGAGAGCGCGCGCGAGAGAGCAAGAGAGCGCGCGCGCGAGAGAGAGAGCAAGAGAGCGAGCGCGCGCGCGGAGAGAGAGCAAGAGAGCGAGCGCGGAGAGAGAGAGCAAGAGAGCGAGCGTGCAAGAGAGAGAGCCAGAGAGCGAGCGTGCGAGAGAGAGCAAGAGAGCGAGCGTGCGAGAGAGAGCAAGAGAGCGAGCGCGCGCGCGCGCGAGAGAGAGAGAGCAAGAGAGCGCGCGAGAGAGAGAGCAAGAGAGCGCGCGCGAGAGAGAGAGCAAGAGAGCGCGCGCGCGCGAGAGAGAGCAAGAGAGCGCGCGCGCGAGAGAGAGAGCAAGAGAGCGCGCGCGCGCGAGAGAGAGAGCAAGAGCGCGCGCGCGCGAGAGAGAGCAAGAGAGCGCGCGCGCGAGAAGAGAGCAGAGAGAGCGCGCGCGCGCGAGAGAGAGAGCAAGAGAGCGCGCGCGCGCGCGGAGAGAGAGCAAGAGAGCGCGCGCGCGAGAGAGAGAGCAAGAGAGCGCGCGCGCGCGAGAGAGAGAGAGCAAGAGAGCGCGCGCGCGCGCAGAGAGAGAGCAAGAGAGCGCGCGCGCGCGAGAGAGAGAGCAAGAGAGCGCGCGCGCGCGAGAGAGAGAGCAAGAGAGCGCGCGCGCGCGAGAGAGAGAGCAAGAGAGCGCGCGCGCGCGAGAGAGAGAGCAAGAGAGCGCGCGCGCGAGAGAGCAAGAGAGCGCGCGCGCGAGAGAGAGAGAGCAAGAGAGCGCGCGCGCGAGAGAGAGAGAGAGAGCAAGAGAGCGCGCGCGAGAGAGAGAGAGCAAGAGAGCGCGCGCGAGAGAGAGGAGAGCAAGAGAGCGGCGGCGAGAGAGAGAGAGCAAGAGAGCGCGCGCGAGAGAGAGAGAGAGAGCAAGAGAGCGCGCGCGAGAGAGAGAGAGAGAGCAAGAGAGCGCGCGCGAGAGAGAGCACGCGAGAGAGAGCAAGAGAGCGCGCGCGAGAGAGCAAGAGAGCGCGCGAGAGAGAGCAAGAGAGCGCGCGCGAGAGAGAGCGCGCGAGAGAGAGCAAGAGAGCGCGCGCGAGAGAGAGCAAGAGAGCGCGCGCGAGAGAGAGCAAGAGAGCGCGCGCGAGAGAGAGCAAGAGAGCGCGCGAGAGAGAGAGCAAGAGAGCGCGCGAGAGAGAGAGCAAGAGAGCGCGCGAGAGAGAGAGCAAGAGAGCGCGCGCGCGAGAGAGAGAGCAAGAGAGCGCGCGCGCGCGAGAGAGAGCAAGAAAACGCGCGCGAGAGAGAGAGAGCAAGAGAACGCGCGCGAGAGAGAGAGAGCAAGAGAACGCGCGCGAGAGAGAGAGAACAAGAGAGCGCGAGAGAGAGAGAGAGAGAGCAAGAGAGCGCGCGCGAGAGAGAGAGAGCAAGAGAGAGGTGCCAGAATCTTTCCAAACACTGGTGGTGCTGTGGCTAAGCCAAATGGCAGGGCCACAACTAAAAAATAAATTTTATTTTTGGCTCTCTCTCGCGCGCGCAAACTCTCTCTCTCTCTCTCTCTCTCGCGCTCTCTCGCGCTCTCTCTCTCTCGCGCGCGCGGCGCGCGCTCTCTCGCCCTCTCTCGCGCGCGCGCGCGCGCTCTCTCTCGCCCTCTCTCGCGCGCGCGCGCGCGCTCTCTCTCGCCTCTCTCGCGCGCGCGCCGCGCGCGCTCTCTCTCGCCCTCTCTCGCGCGCGCGCGCTGCTCTCGCCCTCTCTCCGCGCGCTCTCTCGCCCTCTCTCGCGCGCGCTCTCTCGCCCTCTCCCGCCGCGCGCGCTCTCTCTCGCGCGCGCGCGCGCTCTCGCCCTCTCTCTCGCGCGCGCGCGCGCGCTCTCTCGCCCTCTCTCGCGCGCTCTCTCGCCCTCTCTCGCGCGCGCGCTCTCTCGCCCTCTCTCGCGCGCGCGCTCTCTCGCGCGCGCGCTCTCTCGGCGCGCGCGCGCTCTCTCGCCCTCTCTCGCGCGGGGCCACAACTAAAGAATAAATTTTATTTTTTGGCTCTCTCTCGCGCTCGCTCTCTCTGGCGCGTGCGCTCTCTCTCGCGAGAGAGAACGCGCGCGCTCTCTCTCTCGAGAGAGAGAGACAGAGAAAGCGCGAGAGCACGTGCGCTCTCTCTCACACTTGCTCTCTCTCTCGCGCACGCTCTCTCTCTCGCTCTCTCTTTTGTGCGTGCGAGCGCTCTCTCTCTCGCGAGCTCTCTCTCTCCGCGCTCGAGAGAGAGAGCGTGCGAGAGAACGAGCGTGCGAGAGAGAGAGCACGCGAGAGAGAGAGAGCACGCGAGAGAGAGAGAGCACGCGAGAGAGAGAGAGCACGCGAGAGAGAGAGAGCACGCGAGAGAGAGAGAGCACGCGAGAGAGAGAGCACGCGAGAGAGAGAGCACGCGAGAGAGAGAGCACGCGAGAGAGAGAGCACGCGAGAGAGAGAGCACGAGAGAGAGAGAGCACGGGAGAGAGAGAGCACGGGAGAGAGAGAGCACGGGAGAGAGAGCAAGAGAGTGCGCGCGCGCGAGAGAGAGCGAGAGCAAGAGAGCGCGCGAGAGAGAGGTGCCAGAATCTTTCCAAACACTGGTGGTGCTGTGGCTAAGCCAAATGGCAGGGCCACAACTAAAAAATAAATTTTATTTTTGGCTCTCTCTCGCGCTCGCTCTCTCTATCTATCTCGCGCTCGCTCTCTCTCGCGCGCGACAGAGAGAGCAAGAGAGCGCGCGCGCGCTCTCTCTCTATCTTGCGCGCGCTCTCTCTCACGAGAGAGAACGCGCGTGCGCTCGCTCTCGCTCGAGAGAGACAGAGAAAGCTCGAGAGAGAGCGCGCGCGCTCTCTCGCTCTTTTGCGCGTGCGAGCGCGCTCTCTCTCGCGAGCGCGCGCTCGAGAGAGAACGAGCGCGAGAGAGCAAGAGAACGAGCGCAAGAGAGAGAGCAAGAGAGCGCGAGAGAGAGAGAGCAAGAGAGCGAGCGCGTGCGAGAGAGAGAGAGAGAGAGAGCAAGAGAGCGAGCGCGCGAGAGAGAGAGCGCAAGAGAGCGAGCGCGCGAGAGAGAGAGCAAGAGAGCGAGCCGCGAGAGAGAGAGAGCAAGAGAGCGTGCACGTGCGAGAGAGAGAGAGCAAGAGAGCGCGCGAGAGAGAGAGCAAGAGAGCGCGCGAGAGAGAGAGCAAGAGAGCGCGCGAGAGAGAGAGCAAGAGAGCGCGCGAAAGAGAGCGCGCGAGAGAGAGCAAGAGAGCGCGAGAGCAAGAGAGCGCGCGCGCGCGAGCAAGAGAGCAAGAGAGCGCGCGCGCGCGAGAGAGAGAGAGCAAGAGAGCGCGGGAGAGAGAGCAAGAGAGCGCGCGCGCGAGAGAGCGAGAGCAAGAGAGCGCGCGCGCGAGAGAGAGAGAGCAAGAGAGAGGTGCCAGAATCTTTCCAAACACTGGTGGTGCTGTGGCTAAGCCAAATGGCAGGGCCACAACTAAAAAATAAATTTTATTTTTGGCTCTCTCTCTCGCGGGCGCAAACTCTCTCTCTCTCTCGCGCGCAAACTCTCTCTCTCTCTCCGCGCGCAAACTCTCTCTCTCTCTCTCCGCGCGCAAACTCTCTCTCTCTCTCTCCGCGCGCAAACTCTCTCTCTCTCTCTCCGCGCGCAAACTCTCGCTCTCTTTTGTGCGTGCGAGCTCTCTCTCTCGCGAGCTCTCTCTCTCTCGCGCTCGAGAGAGAGAGCGTGCGAGAGAACGAGCGTGCGAGAGAGCACGCGAGAGAGAGAGCACGGGAGAGAGAGCAAGAGAGTGCGCGCGCGAGAGCAAGAGAGCGCGCGAGAGAGAGGTGCCAGAATCTTTCCAAACACTGGTGGTGCTGTGGCTAAGCCAAATGGCAGGGCCACAACTAAAAAATAAATTTTATTTTTGGCTCTCTCTCGCGCTCGCTCTCTCTATCTATCTCGCTCTCGCTCTCGCTCTCGCTCTCGCTCTCGCTCTCGCTCGCGCGAGCGCGAGCGCGCTCGAGAGAGAACGAGCGCGCTCGAGAGAGAACGAGCGCGAGAGAGCAAGAGAACGAGCGCGAGAGAGAGCAAGAGAGCGCGAGAGAGAGCAAGAGAGCGAGCGCGCGCGCGAGAGAGAGAGAGCAAGAGAGCGAGCACGCGCGCGAGAGAGAGAGCAAGAGAGCGAGCACGCGCGCGAGAGAGAGAGCAAGAGAGCGAGCACGCGCGCGAGAGAGAGAGCAAGAGAGCGAGCACGCGCGCGAGAGAGAGAGCAAGAGAGCGAGCACGCGCGCGAGAGAGAGAGCAAGAGAGCGAGCACGCGCGCGAGAGAGAGAGAGCAAGAGAGCGAGCACGCGCGCGAGAGAGAGAGCAAGAGAGCGAGCACGCGCGCGAGAGAGAGAGCAAGAGAGCGAGCGCGCGCGCGCGCGAGAGAGAGAGAGCAAGAGAGCGAGCGCGCGCGAGAGAGAGAGAGCAAGAGAGCGAGCGCGCGCGCGAGAGAGAGAGCAAGAGAGCGAGCGCGCGCGCAAGAGAGAGAGCAAGAGAGCGAGCGCGAGAGAGAGAGAGAGAGCAAGAGAGCGAGCGCGAGAGAGAGCAAGAGAGCGAGCGCGAGAGAGAGAGAGAGCAAGAGAGCGAGCGCGAGAGAGAGAGAGAGCAAGAGAGCGAGCGCCGCGCGCGAGAGAGAGCAAGAGAGCGAGCGCGCGCGCGAGAGAGAGAGCAAGAGAGCGCGCGCGCGAGAGAGAGAGCAAGAGAGCGCGCGCGCGAGAGAGAGCAAGAGAGCGCGCGCAGAGAGAGAGCAAGAGAGCGCGCCGGAGAGAGAGCAAGAGAGCGCGCGCGAGAGAGAGCAAGAGAGCGCGCGCGAGAGAGAGCAAGAGAGCGCGCGCGAGAGAGCAAGAGAGCGCGCGCGAGAGAGCAAGAGAGCGCGCGCGAGAGAGCAAGAGAGCGCGCGAGAGAGAGAGCAAGAGAGCGCGCGAGAGAGAGAGCAAGAGAGCGCGCGCGCGAGAGCAAGAGAGCGCGCGCGCGAGAGCAAGAGAGCGCGCGCGCGAGAGCAAGAGAGCGCGCGCGAGAGAGAGAGAGCAAGAGAGCGCGCGCGAGAGAGAGAGAGCAAGAGAGCGCGCGCGAGAGAGAGAGAGCAAGAGAGCGCGAGAGAGAGAGCAAGAGAGCGCGCGCGAGAGAGCAAGAGAGCGCGCGCGAGAGAGCAAGAGAGCGCGCGCGAGAGAGCAAGAGAGCGCGCGCGAGAGAGCAAGAGAGCGCGCGCGAGAGAGAGAGAGAGAGAGCAAGAGAGAGGTGCCAGAATCTTTCCAAACACTGGTGGTGCTGTGGCTAAGCCAAATGGCAGGGCCACAACTAAAAAATAAATTTTATTTTTGGCTCTCTCTCTCGCGCGCGCAAACTCTCTCTCTCTCTCGCGCGCAAACTCTCTCTCTCTCCGCGCGCAAACTCTCTCTCGAGAGAGCTCTCGCGCGCAAACTCTCTCTCTATCGAGAGCTCTCGCGCGCAAACTCTCTCTCTCTCGCGCTCGCGCGCTCTCTCTCTCTCGCGCTCAAGCTCTCTCTCTCTCGCGAGAGAGCGCGCGCTCTCTCTCTCTCTCTCTCGTGCGCGAGAGCTCTCTCTCTAGCTCTCTCTAGCTCTCTCTCTCGAGCTCTCTCTCTAATGTCTGGAATCTTCACCTGAGAGCTGGTAGCTCAATCAGGGTCACGCGACTCCTTTTCGGTAGGAAATGTCTGGAATCCACCCGAGCGCTGGTAGCTCAATCAGGGTGACACGACTCCTTTTCGGTAGGAAATGTCTGGAATCTTCACCTGAGAGCTGGTAGTTCAATCAGGATCACGCGACTCCTTTTCGGTAGGAAATGTCTGGAATCATCACCTGAGAACTGGTAGTTCAATCAGGGTCACGCGACTCCTTTTCGGTAGGAAATGTCTGGAATCATCACCCGAGAACTGGTAGCTCAATCAGGATCACGCGACTCCTTTTCGGTAGGAAATGTCTGGAATCTTCACCTGAGAGCTGGTAGCTCAATCAGGGTCACGCGACTCCTTTTCGGTAGGAAATGTCTGGAGTCATCTGAGAGCTGGTAGCTCAATCAAAGCAACTCCTTTTCTGCGGTAAGAGCCTTAAATATGTATTTTTCTCTGCATCATCTACTTTAAATAGAAGATATCACAAACATATACTCTTGGTATACATAAGGGCCAGTTCACACCACATGCAGTCCAGTGCGTTATTTTTGCATCAAAAACGCATGAAAAGTAGATTATATGGTTTTCAATGGCATAGTTCACACCAGTGCGTTCAGTTCCAGTGCGTTCCAGCTCCAGAAAAGAAAGTAGAACATGCTGCATTTTTTCTGCACTAGACTGTACTGAAAAGCTGTAAAACAAATCAAAAATGCACCAGAAGGCACTGCAACACATTTGTCCTTATTTAAGGTTAAGAAAAAAAAAAGGAGGGGGGAAAAAAGCACTGGACTGCATCAAAAACGCACCAAAAACGCAAATGCAGAAAAGCACCTGGAACGCATCTGGACTGCATTTCTATGGTGTGAACTGGCCCTAACCCCATGTTGTTTTCAGGGGACCTGAAAGAGTATTTATAACAAACGATGCATTACCTGGATGGGGACTCCATTTCCATCAATCCCCTGGACATAAAGAACGTAGTCTTCACCGTTCATTTGAAAATAATAATGATAGGGGATGAACCTCCGACACATGGGGCAAGTCGGGTTCAGCTGAAGCCACCTGTGGACACAATCCATATGGAACGTGTGATTACATATTAAATGAACAGACTCCTCTTCGCTATACTCACCGAGGCAGATGGAACAGGTAGGCTGATCCATTGCCGGTGGTCTCTGGGGAGGTTCCTGCGGTGCCGGTGGTCTCTGGGGAGGTTCCTGCGGTGCCGGTGGTCTCCGGGGAGGCTCCTGCGGTGCCGGTGGTCTCCGGGGAGGCTCCTGCGGTGCCGGTGGTCTCCGGGGAGGCTCCTGCGGTGCCGGTGGTCTCCGGGGAGGCTCCTGCGGTGCCGGTGGTCTCCGGGGAGGCTCCTGCGGTGCCGGTGGTCTCCGGGGCGCTGGGTGCTGATCCCTGCTGTCTCCATCCTCTTGTCTCCTCCAAAGCTGTGCTCGTGTGCGGTGAGCGACCGGTGACTCTCCTCCCTCCGGGCGTGATCGCCTTCCACGGGTCCGTGAGGGACGTGGCATCTTAATGCCGGTATAACTGAAAAAACACAAAAAACTAAAAATATTAATCATAATATATACATATATATAAGAAGATGATAATAGCAAAAAATTTAACTAAAAAAGCTAATAATTGCAGGAAACACAATCTGACAATGTGAAGATTAAGTGTGAACCTTGCTCTATGATAAATTAAGAATTAGTGATTAATATGAGCCGCTCCCCTCAAAATGTAGACAACGCTGACTTGAGTAATATTTAACAGTGATGGGGGGCGCTATTAATAAAGTGCTAATAACTGATCATAACAACTGACACTTTTCAGGCCTGGAAACTTTGACTGGGAATACCTCGGTCATGTAACACTGTAGCCAAATAAATGTTATATCATTTTGTAGATTTTACATATAATTAAACTGTACTATGGTCATTTTTCCATTTCAGCCCCGGAAGATTTTACCCCCTTATTGGCCAGAGTATTTTTTGCAATTTGGCACTGTGTCGCTTTAACTGACAATTGCGCGATCGTGCGACTTGTACCCAAACAAAATTAACGTCCTTTTTTCCCACAAATGAAGCTTTCTTTTGGGGGTATTTGATCACCTCTGTGGTTTTAATTTTTTGCGATATAAACAAAAAAAAGACTGACAATTTTTTTTTTCTTTAAAGTGTAATTTTTTTACTTTTTGCTATATTAAAATATCCCCAAAAAATATATTAAAAACATGATTTTTTTTCAGTTTAGGCTGATATGTATTCTTCTACATATTTTTGGGAAAAAATAAAAAAAATTGCAATAAGTGTATATTGATTGGTTTGCGCAAAAGTTATAGCATCTACAAAATAGGGGATAGATTTATGCCATTTATATTATGAATTTTTTTTTCTTTATTAGTAATAGCGGTGTTTTGCGATTTTTATCGGGACTGCGACAATGCGGTGGACAGATCAGACAATTTTGACACTATTTTGGGACTATTGACATTTATACAGAGCTAAAAATAGCCAATGATTACTGTGTAAATGTCACTGGCGGGGAAGGGGTTAACACTAGAGGGTGATCAAGGGGTTAAATGTGTTCCCTCACCGTGTTCTAACTGAAGGGAGGATGGGCTACCTAGGACATGAAATCACTGCTCCCGATGACAGAGCAGCAGATCCCTGTCAGGTCACTAGGCAGAACAGGGAAATGCCTTGTTTACATTTCCCCATTAAACCTCTCCTTGTCACCATCGGGGGCCACCGGCGGACATCAAGCCCGAAGGACCCACGTGCACGGGCCGCCATGCCAGGATTATGAAGGGACGTATGGTTACGACCTTTTGCACACCTGTGCCATTCTGCCGACGTACATCGGCGTGTGGCACTTGGGAAGCAGTTAATAGCTTTGTATGCTGGGCATAATTCTCAGTATTTGTTCTTATTCTGTATGTATGGACCCTGCACAGTACCACGTCTCTTGTCTCATATGCTGGGTGTAATTTTTAGTAACTTATTGTATGCAGGGCCATCTTTAATGCTGATTGGACCCTGGGCAAACAGGGCCCCCAACCGCTATTAGACATAACAAATAGCAGCAAGACCCTAATAAGTTTACTGCAGCAGATCAGGCAGCAATTGCATCTAATACAGGAGATGACCAGAGACTGAGGATCTAATACAGGAGATGACCAGAGACTGCAGATCTAATACAGGAGATGACCAGAGACTGCGGATCTAATACAGGAGATGACCAGAGACTGCAGATCTAATACAGGAGATGACCAGAGACTGCGGATCTAATACAGGAGATGACCAGAGACTGCAGATCTAATACAGGAGATGACCAGAGACTGAAAATCAAATACAGGAGATGACCAGAGACTGAAAATCAAATACAAGAGATGACCAGAGACTGAAAATCAAATACAGGAGATGACCAGAGACTGCAGATATAATACAGGAGATGACCAGAGACTGCGGATCTAATACAGGAGATGACCAGAGACTGAAAATCAAATACAAGAGATGACCAGAGACTGCAAATATAATACAGGAGATGACCAGAGACTGAAAATCAAATCCAGGAGATGACCAGAGACTGAAAATCAAATCCAGGAGATGACCAGAGACTGAAAATCAAATCCAGGAGATGATCAGAGACTGAAAATCAAATCCAGGAGATGATCAGAGACTGAGGATCTAATACAGGAGGTGATCAGAGACTGAGGATCTAATACAGGAGGTGACCAGAGACTGCGGATCTAATACAGGAGATGAGCAGAGACTGAAAATCAAATACAGGAGATGAGCAGAGACTGAAAATCAAATACAGGAGATGACCAGAGACTGAAAATCAAACACAGGAGATGACCTAAGACTGTAACACTAATACAGGAGATGACCAGAGATTGCGAATATAATCCAGGAGATGACCAGAGACTGCGGATCTAATACAGGAGATGACCAGAGACTGCGGATCTAATCCAGGAGATGACCAGAGACTGTGGATCTAATACAGGAGATCACCAGAGACTGTGGATCTAATACAGGAGATGACCAGAGACTGCGGATCTAATACAGGAGATGACCAGAGACTGCGGATCTAATACAAGAGATGACCAGAGACTGCGGATCTAATACAGGAGATGACCAGAGACTGCAGATCTAATACAGGAGATGACCAGAGCCTGCGGATCTAATACAGGAGAGGAACAGAGACTGCGGATATAATAGAGGAGATGACCAGAGAGTGCAGATATAATACAGGAGATGACCAGAGAGTGCGGATATAATACAGGAGATGACCAGAGAGTGCGGATATAATACAGGAGATGACCAGAGACTGCAGATATAATACAGGAGATGATCAGAGACTGAAAATCTAATACAGGAGATGATCAGAGACTGCAGATCTAATACAGGAGATGACCAGAGACTGCAGATCTAATATGGGAGATGACCAGAGATTGCGGATCTAATATGGGAGATGACCAGAGACTGTGGATCTAATATGGGAGATGACTAGAGACTGCGGATCTAATATGGGAGATGACCAGAGACTGCGGATCTAATACAGGAGATGACCAGAGACTGCGGACCTATTACAGGAGATGACCAGAGACTGAAAGTCAAATACAGGAGATGACCAGAGACTGCGGATCTAATACAGGAGATGACCAGAGACTACGGATCTAATACAGGAAATGACCAGAGACTGCGGATCTAATACAGGAGATGACCAGAGACTGCAGATCTAATACGGGAGATGACCAGAGACTGCGGATCTAATACGGGAGATGACCAGAGACTGCGGATCTAATACGGGAGATGACCAGAGACTGCGGATCTAATACGGGAGATGACCAGAGACTGCGGATCTAGTACAGGATATGACCAGAGACTGCGGATCTAATACAGGAGATGACCAGAGACTGCGGATCTAATACAGGAGATGACCAGAGACTGAAAATCAAATACAACTGATGACCAGAGACTGAAAATCAAATACAGGAGATGACCAGAGACTGCAGATATAATACAGGAGATGACCAGAGACTGCGGATCTAATACAGGAGATGACCAGAGACTGAAAATCAAATACAAGAGATGACCAGAGACTGCAAATATAATACAGGAGATGACCAGAGACTGAAAATCAAATCCAGGAGATGACCAGAGACTGAAAATCAAATCCAGGAGATGATCAGAGACTGAAAATCAAATCCAGGAGATGATCAAAGACTGAGGATCTAATACAGGAGGTGATCAGAGACTGAGGATCTAATACAGGAGGTGACCAGAGACTGCGGATCTAATACAGGAGATGAGCAGAGACTGAAAATCAAATACAGGAGATGAGCAGAGACTGAAAATCAAATACAGGAGATGACCAGAGACTGAAAATCAAACACAGGAGATGACCTGAGACTGTAACACTAATACAGGAGATGACCAGAGATTGCGAATATAATCCAGGAGATGACCAGAGACTGCGGATCTAATACAGGAGATGACCAGAGACTGCGGATCTAATCCAGGAGATGACCAGAGACTGTGGATCTAATACAAGAGATGACCAGAGACTGAAAATCAAATACAAGAGATGACCAGAGACTGCAAATATAATACAGGAGATGACCAGAGACTGAAAATCAAATCCAGGAGATGACCAGAGACTGAAAATCAAATCCAGGAGATGATCAGAGACTGAAAATCAAATCCAGGAGATGATCAAAGACTGAGGATCTAATACAGGAGGTGATCAGAGACTGAGGATCTAATACAGGAGGTGACCAGAGACTGCGGATCTAATACAGGAGATGAGCAGAGACTGAAAATCAAATACAGGAGATGAGCAGAGACTGAAAATCAAATACAGGAGATGACCAGAGACTGAAAATCAAACACAGGAGATGACCTGAGACTGTAACACTAATACAGGAGATGACCAGAGATTGCGAATATAATCCAGGAGATGACCAGAGACTACGGATCTAATACAAGAGATGACCAGAGACTGCGGATCTAATACAGGAGATGACCAGAGACTGCGGATCTAATACAGGAGATGACCAGAGACTGCGGATCTAATACAGGAGAGGAACAGAGACTGCGGATATAATAGAGGAGATGACCAGAGAGTGCAGATATAATACAGGAGATGACCAGAGAGTGCGGATATAATACAGGAGATGACCAGAGACTGAAAATCAAATACAGGAGATGACCAGAGACTGAAAATCAAATACAGTAGATGACCAGAGAGTGCGAATATAATACAGGAGATGACCAGAGAGTGCGGATATAATACAGGAGATGACCAGAGACTGCAGATATAATACAGGAGATGATCAGAGACTGAAAATCTAATACAGGAGATGATCAGAGACTGCAGATCTAATACAGGAGATGACCAGAGACTGCAGATCTAATATGGGAGATGACCAGAGATTGCGGATCTAATATGGGAGATGACCAGAGACTGTGGATCTAATATGGGAGATGACCAGAGACTGCGGATCTAATATGGGAGATGACCAGAGACTGCGGATCTATTACAGGAGATGACCAGAGACTGAAAGTCAAATACAGGAGATGACCAGAGACTGCGGATCTAATACAGGAGATGACCAGAGACTACGGATCTAATACAGGAAATGACCAGAGACTGCGGATCTAATACAGGAG
Source organism: Lithobates pipiens (assembly GCF_037356315.1). Classification (NCBI taxonomy): domain Eukaryota; kingdom Metazoa; phylum Chordata; class Amphibia; order Anura; family Ranidae; genus Lithobates; species Lithobates pipiens. The sequence continues at coordinate 483,985,311 of NW_027507718.1, forward strand.
ATGACCAGAGACTGCAGATCTAATACGGGAGATGACCAGAGACTGCGGATCTAATACGGGAGATGACCAGAGACTGCGGATCTAATACGGGAGATGACCAGAGACTGCAGATCTAATACAGGAGATGACCAGAGACTGCGGATATAATACAGGAGATGACCAGAGACTGCAAATCTATTTCAGGAGATGACCAGAGACTGCGGATATAATACAGGAGATGACCAGAGACTGCGGATATAATACAGGAGATGACCAGAGACTGCGGATATAATACAGGAGATGACCAGAGACTGCGGATATAATACAGGAGATGACCAGAGACTGCGGATATAATACAGGAGATGACCAGAGACTGCGGATATAATACAGGAGATGACCAGAGACTGCGGATATAATACAGGAGATGACCAGAGACTGCGGATATAATACAGGAGATGACCAGAGACTGCGGATATAATACAGGAGATGACCAGAGACTGCAGATATAATACAGGAGATGACCAGAGACTGCGGATATAATACAGGAGATGACCAGAGACTGCGGATATAATACAGGAGATGACCAGAGACTGCGGATATAATACAGGAGATGACCAGAGACTGCGGATATAATACAGGAGATGACCAGAGAATGCGGATCTAATACAGGAGATGACCAGAGAATGCGGATATAATACAGGAGATGACCAGAGACTGCGGATATAATACAGGAGATGACCAGAGACTGCGGATATAATACAGGAGATGACCAGAGACTGCGGATATAATACAGGAGATGACCAGAGACTGCGGATATAATACAGGAGATGACCAGAGACTGCGGATATAATACAGGAGATGACCAGAGAATGCGGATCTAATACAGGAGATGACCAGAGAATGCGGATATAATACAGGAGATGACCAGAGACTGCGGATATAATACAGGAGATGACCAGAGACTGCGGATATAATACAGGAGATGACCAGAGACCAGAGTACAGGAGGTGATAAACTAAGTAACCATTTTAAATATTTTCATAGCAGTGTACAGCTATACTGTTCATAAATAACAGGTTAGGGTTAATATAACAGTCATCAAGCAGTGTATGGGGAGAATGACCTACCTAGCCAGTCAGGCTCACCACCCGCTCTCATTGATTCAGGGATAGGGCCCTCAGGGGTCCAGGTGCGGGGCCCTCAGGGGTCTGGAGGAAGAGCTCGGAAAGTTCTGGGGGTGGGATTCAAAGGTCTGGGGGCGGGACTCTCATCTCTCCTACTCCGATGTCAGCTCCAAGCCTCCAAGCATACAGGCTGTATGGGCGGGGTCAGAGTGGTAGTGGAGCTCCTGTCTCCGCCCTCATCCCTGGCCGGGGAATACAGCAATTTATTTCTGCGCTCGGTGGGGTTATCATGGCATGGTTGGGGCCCCAATTTGCAGGCAGCGCGGCCACAAGGGACAGCTGCTTTTGCAAGCCCCCTACAATGATAGGGCCCAGGGCAGCTGCCCCTTTTGCCCTGCGTCAAAGACGGCCCTGATTGTATGTGACTTTATACTGCGTCTCTGAATGATCCTGAGCAGGGCCGTCATCAAGGTTGTTCCACGGCTCTCCTATAGGTGGTGCCAGGCAGCAGGCAGATTGGACAGTGGGGTGGGTAAGAGCAATTGCAGAATGATGCCCTCTGCAGCAACTTGAAGCAGTTTTCTTCCTCTCTCCCTCTCGCCAGCTTTCAGCTGCTCGATGGAGAGACACAGACAAGGCTGATCCAGGGGGTGATAATTTCCACCCAGATTTCAGTTGTGCCCCTCCCCAGCCTTTCCTTTGATGTAATGCCTGAGTGGCTGCTGATCTCCCCCCACCATCGCCCGCTCTCAGAGCCGGGAAAGGGGAATGGCATCCTGGAGCAGTGATAGGAGAAGTGGCAGCGTGGGGAGATGGCATCGGACTGTACACACAGTTTGATTACCACCCCCCATCTCCTCCAAGGGCTGCTCATCTCCCAGCAGCAGGAAATGTGGATAGGGGGCTGTAATCAAACTGTGTGTGTGAAGTCTAATGCCATCTAAGAGCGATCCTCTCATGTGCTGGAGGAGTGCTGTAGTGACAGGAGAGGGTGAAGGTTACAGGGAAATTGTACACAATGAGGGGGGAATAATTGTGCGTTTGTGGAGAAGGGGGATGGGAAGCTTTCTGTGCTGAGAAGTGTAATCAGGATTGGGGGGGATATTTTCTAGAAGGAGGAATGGGGGGGATATGTGCTAGGAGGAGAGTTTGGGGGGGATTTGGGGAAAATGTGTGTGCTAGAAGGCAGTGGGAATTTCTGATAAGAGGGGGGAAAGCTGGATAGTCACCAATCCGGGATCTGAAAGGGTCAACCTTTATTGATAGGTGGCACTGGTGGGTATTGATCGGTGGGCACTGATAGGCAGCATGGATAAGTGGCACTAATGGGCATTAATGGACATCACTGAAAGCCAGCACTTACTGGCATCACTAATCGGCACAGATTTCTGTCTGTGGTTGGCACTGATTGTTGGCACTGGAGGGCATTGATTGCTTGCACTGGTTAGTACTGGTTGGCATGGGTTGCTGGCACTGGGGGCGCTCTAATGTAACATCTCTCACTGTCCCCTGAGAGGAAATGCCGCTGATCGGCTCTCCTCATCACACACACTGTCAGTGTGAGGTGAGGAGAGCGGATTACCAGCACTTCCTTGTTTACATGTGACCGGCTGTGATTGGACACAGCCGATCACATGATTAAAGAGCCGCATCAACTTGACTGCATCTTCTTGACGCCACAAAAGTGGCCGTTTGGGTGCGCCATCATATTACGCCCACCCAGAATGAGAGCTGCACCATCCTGCCGTCATTTGGCAGTGGGTGGGTGGCAAGTGCTTACTGGGCACTTAACACTGACCCGACTAATTTTAAGTGCTGATGCACTTTGAATGACAGTTGCGCGGTCATACAACACTGTACCCAAATGATCTTTTTTTTTCACACAAATAGAGCTTTCTTTTAGTGGTATTTAATCATAGCTGGGATTTTTATTTTTTGCTAAACAGAAAAAAATTTAAATTAAAAAAATAAAATAAAAATCATATTTCATAGTTTGTTATAAAATTTTACAAATGGGTAATTTTTTTCCCCTTCATTTATATGCACTGATAGGCTGCACTGGTGGGCACTAATGGGTACAGATAAGATGGTACTGATGGGTGGCACTGGTAGGTGACACTGATGTGCAGCACTGTTGATGAGGCAATGATAGGTGGCACTGATGGGCACTAGTAGGCGGCACTGTTGTCTGCTGCTAGGTGGCACTGGCAGGTGGCACAGGTGAGGCCTCAGGAGTTGGCGGCGTCTCTCTGTGATCGTCCCTCTCACAGCCACTAGTGATCAGCTTTTTTTTTTTTTCTCCTCACGCTGTCAGTGCGAGGAGAAAAAATAGCCGATTACCAGCTCTGTTTACATCACATGATCAGTTGTCATTGGCTGACAGCTGATCAGGTGATAAAGGGTCGGGATCGACTCCATACTCCGAACTGTGATCCAGCGAGTCTCATAGACTTGCTGATCACAGAGCGCACCCTGCAGGAGGCACGCAGGCTGCTCGGGAAAGGGAGGACATCAATAGACACCGTCCCGGCAAAGCAGGTCTGTGCTGTAGCCGTCATTTGGCTATAGCGCCGATCTGAAGAAGTTAAACTGGTAGGGTGTTCGGGAGGCCCCCTGTCGGGTCTGTTGGGTAGGGTGTCGGGGGGGGGGGCCCAGTTGGGTAGGGTGTCGGGGGGGGCCCCAGTTGGGTAGGGTGTCCGGTGTATCTAGTGACAGCTCTGATCCGGAGTGTGAAAAGTGATCTCTATTCCCTCAAACCAGAAAGGAGGAGAGAAGAGAAAACACTGACAGGTCATCACAGCACAAGCCGGGTCCAGCTGTCTATTCCACACACATATCTGCATTCTGTAACCTTTAAATCGCACATATCAGCATTCTGTAACCTTTACATCGCACATATCAGCATTCTGTAACCTTTACATCGCACATATCAGCATTCTGCAAGTCGCGCATATCTGCATTCTGCAACCTGTATAATCGCACATATCGGCAACCTGCAAGTCGCACATATCTGCAACCTGTATATCGCACATATCTGTAACCTTTACATCGCACATATCTGCATTCTGCAAGTCGAACATATCTGCATTCTGCAACCTGCAAGTCGCACCTATCTGCAACCCGCACACATGTGCATTCTGCAACCCGCATGTCGCACACATCTGCATTCTGCAACCTGCAAGTCGCACACATCTGCATTCTGCAACCTGCAAGTCGCACACATCTGCATTCTGCAACCTGCAAGTCGCACACATCTGCATTCTGCAACCTGCAAGTCGCACACATCTGCATTCTGCAACCTGCAAGTCGCACACATCTGCATTCTGCAACCTGCAAGTCGCACACATCTGCATTCTGCAACCTGCAAGTCGCACACATCTGCAAAACCTGCAAGTCGCACACATCTGCAAAACCTGCAAGTCGCACACACATCTGCAAAACCTGCAAGTCGCACACATCTGCAAAACCTGCAAGTCGCACACATCTGCAAAACCTGCAAGTCGCACACATCTGCAACCTGCACACATCTGCAACCTGCACATATCTGCATTCTGTAACCTTTACATCGCACATATCTGCATTCTGCAAGTCGCGCATATCTGCATTCTGCAAGTCGCGCATATCTGCATTCTGCAAGTCGCGCATATCTGCATTCTGCAACCTGTATAATCGCACATATCGGCAACCTGCAAGTCGCACATATCTGCAATCTGTATATCGCACATATCTGTAACCTTTACATCGCACATATCTGCATTCTGCAAGTCGAACATATCTGCATTCTGCAAGTCGCACCTATCTGCAACCCACACACATGTGCATTCTGCAACCTGCATGTCGCACAGATGTGCATTCTGCAACCTGCAAGTCGCACAGATGTGCATTCTGCAACCTGCAAGTCACACAGATGTGCATTCTGAAACCTGCAAGTCGCACAGATGTGCATTCTGCAAGTCGCACAGATGTGCATTCTGCAACCTGCACACATCTGCATTCTGCAACCTGCAAGTCGCACACATCTGCATTCTGCAACCTGCAAGTCGCACACATCTGCATTCTGCAACCTGCAAGTCGCACACATCTGCAAAACCTGCAAGTCGCAGACATCTGCAACCTGCAAGTCGCACACATCTGCAACCTGCACATATCTGCATTCTGTAACCTTTACATCGCACATATCTGCATTCTGTAACCTTTACATCGCACATATCTGCATTCTGCAAGTCGCACATATCTGCATTCTGCAAGTCGCACATATCTGCATTCTGCAACCTGCAAGTCGCACATATCTGGAAACCTGAAAGTCGCACATATCTGCATTCTGCAACCTGTATATCACACATATCTGCAACCTTTACATCGCACATATCTGCAACCTTTACATCGCACATATCTGCATTCTGCAACCTTTACATCGCACATATCTGCATTTGGGCAGAGTGGGGGGCATGTGCTGCCGCTGACCACTACAAAATTTAAAACAGGTAGTTAAGCTGGGGGGGTGGGTGGGGGCTGCCGACGACAACCGAAAATGTGCAAACAAGTTATTAAGCGGATCACCATAAATGTGAAAATAAATCATAAGGGGGGGGTGTGATGGCTGCCATACCGCCGAACTCTAAATATGAAAAATTGGGTTGTAGGGGGGCTTAATTTTTTATAAATATATATAGTTTTTTTTACTTATTTTTTTTTTTTGGACTGAATCTGGGGGGATGGGGGGGTCGGTCATGGACGGGCCGCCCCCCATGTATCCATCCATAATCTACTCAGTGACCCCCGATCATTGTCCCCTCCCCCTCCTCCTGGGGGTGTAGATGAGAAGATCGGAGGGGGGGTTCCTTGGTGTACAGCCTATCAGCGGGAAGGAGGGCGATCGCTGTGTGGGGGGTCCAGGTTTCCTACAAGAGATGCGGGGAACGGGAAGGTGTCCGGGGTGACCACATTAGAGCGCCCCCTGCAAACCAGTCCGGTCCCGGAGCTCAGTGTCGGGACCTTATTCCACCACCTCCGTCCTGACAAGCTTGTAGTGAAGAGTCTCATGGGGGCCCTGGAGACACTGGGGCCCCGCCCCTCTACATCTGGAATGGCTGTCCCCCTGGTGACGGCCTCACTGGGAAGATTACATGGAAATAACACTTACTATAGCTATCTGCGATCAGAGAGCTGTAATCGCCAAAAAATCCGCTGTAGGGCGCTGTTCTTTTTCCGTCACAGGAACTCCGATCTTCCCCATAGGGTTCTATTGCTCAAAATGGCGCCGGCTCAGGAGTCACGTGCCTGATATGTCAACTGTCTCCCCCTCCGCCAATCAGAGCGCGCGCTCAGTTGAAGAGAGAATTCGGACTTCTCCCTCCAGCCTGCAGGTGGCGATAAAGAGCGGCGCTGTGCAGTGAGGACAGTCTGGCCTGTGTGTGTTGTAAAAATCTGCAGTGCTTTGTGGCATCACATGAGGGTGTGTGAAATGGAGTAAAAGAGGGGTATCATGTATTCCAGGTAGGTGCAGTGTGGAGACCGGGAGTGTCTGTGCGGGGGAGGGGCTGTGTGTCCCGACAGTGCTCTGTGTGTGAGAGACATCCCCACACTTCTCTGTGTGTATTATCTCTGCTCCACCACCACCCCCCCCTGTGTGTCTCCTCGTCGCCCCCCCCCGCGCGTCTCCTCGTCGCCCCCCCCCGCGCGTCTCCTCGTCGCCCCCCCCCGCGCGTCTCCTCGTCGCCCCCCCCCGCGCGTCTCCTCGTCGCCCCCCCCCGCGCGTCTCCTCGTCGCCCCCCCCCGCGCGTCTCCTCGTCGCCCCCCCCCGCGCGTCTCCTCGTCGCCCCCCCCCGCGCGTCTCCTCGTCGCCCCCCCCCGCGCGTCTCCTCGTCGCCCCCCCCCGCGCGTCTCCTCGTCGCCCCCCGCGCGTCTCCTCGTCGCCCCCCCCCCCCCCCGCGCGTCTCCTCGTCGCCCAGCCCCTCACCCCCCGCGCGTCTCCTCGTCGCCCCCCCCCGCGCGTCTCCTCGTCGCCCCCCCCCCCCCCCCCCCCCCCGCGCGTCTCCTCGTCGCCCCCCCCCCGCGCGTCTCCTCGTCGCCCGCCCCCCCTCGCGCGTCTCCTCGTCGCCCCCCCCCCCCCGCGCGTCTCCTCGTCGCCCCCCCCCCGCGCCTCTCCTCGTCGCCCCCCCTCGCGCGTCTCCTCGTCGCCCGCCCCCCTCGCGCGTCTCCTCGTCGCCCGCCCCCCCTCGCGCGTCTCCTCGTCGCCCCCCCTCGCGCGTCTCCTCGTCGCCCCCCACCCGCGCGTCTCCTCGTCGCCCCCCCTGGGCGTTTCTCATTCCAGGCGCTCGGTGGGCGAAGTCGTGACATCAGAGGACTCCTCCGCCCACCACAACACTCCCCTGGTCAGCTATAAACAGTCTCCTTGGCGGATAATGTTCTCCTTGTACTGCGCAGAGCCGCCAATAATAGCCGAAGCTTTGAAAAAGCCCAGGCTTTGCACGAGAAACGTTCATCAGCTGGAGGTGCTTTATTTGTTTTTAGCCTTTGTAATTTATAATTAAAATAAAGAAGTGTGACATGCCCTGGATTTTGTTTTCTTGCATTGCTACTTTGAGTAGATCTCTAGCTGTCTTCAAGAATCCACCAACTTCTATTTAAACCTATGATAGCGGAGAATAGCGCTTGAAACAAATACATATGCATTTTTGAAGGAATGGTCTGATCAACAATGAAGTTGATACATTATCCATACTGTTTATTTTTATTGGTGGTCAGTAAACATTCTGCATTATGTGTTTTAAGAAACACACCTGCGTGGATGAGATGTTTGAATGGCTTGAGATGGTCAGAAGCTGTAAACCACATACTTGTCCAGGCCCATACAGTTCATCCATTTCCATGTGTATGTCTTTATTGTGAAGACTAAGGGATGAGATCAAGATGAAATTCTGCTCCATCTCCACCTCTCTCTCTCCCTCTCCTTCCCCTGATTGATGTCTTCAGACACAGGAGAGGCCGAGCAGAAGGTCGCTCAGTCCCCACCAAAAGCTGCTGCGGTGAAAAGAACTGAAGAATCAAGGAGCAGAACAAGCTTAAAAAAGCCACAATTTCTTGTTATATGGAACCTAAAGCATGCCTGCTGCTGTGAATGGGCCTTTAAAGGGAAACCTATTAGTCAATTTACATAAACATGTTAATTATAATGTTGATTTACATTCTGAACAGCTAATTTTAGAGTGTCTTGTATTTTAAATAGACCAGAGTTGCCCTTTTATAATAGTGCCTGTTTCTACATGGAGTAGATGTAACAATGCTTAAGTATAACTTCATTGCCTATTGAAACACTTGAACAGCTGTAAAAAAAAAAAAAAAAAAAAAACAGCTGAAAACTCTATTTGCTGTATAGTTTGAAACTGCACAATCGTGTCCGACTGTTATTATGCTGATTAGTATATTTCACCTAATAGTGTTGTTCACTTGGACAGTAGATAGGAGCATCTCTCACTGATTTTTTAGGTAAAAGATTAGCCATTAGATTCAAAATGGTGGGTTTGCCGCATTTGGTGTTCACTGATAACCCTTCACAGATTTTAGTGTTAGGAAACCACATCTGTCAAAAGTCATGTCTATGCGAAAGAACGTCTCTTCATTTGTGTAATGTATCTGGCAGGCCAGAGGAATTTTCATTACAGGTGTTACTGTATATTTTGAGCGTATTATTGCTACCTGTATGTGTTGCATGTTGATTTTTTTTTTTTTGTTACTTTTTTTTTTACAGCTGTATGTAGTTTAAATGAAATAAAAACAATTGCTGAACTGAAATGTATATCTTCTGTATTGTCTCAATGAAGAAACGCACCTGAAGTCTTGTCTTTGTGAGTGGGGAAGAGTTAAAACCCCTTTTAGGTTTTTACTGCTATTCGTAAAAAAGTGCAGTACTATTGTGGTTCTTTTGTCAGCATAGAATATCAGTTTAGTGTGAATCTAGTGATAGTTCAGTGTGAGGGTAGTGTGACCATTCATTACTCAAGTGCACCAAACACCACTTTCCATTGATTAAACTGCATCTACGTACACATTTCCACATCTTTATTATATTTTAATAAGTGCCCCCTTATCATGTCTGGGAGGCCAACAAGGAGAGGCAGATGTTCCCTAGGCACTGTGAGGGGGCCAGCATCGTACGTGTCCACAGGCAAAGGTGGACATGGTCCATCCTCAGGCAGGGCATCTTTTCTTCTGTTTAGTGATGTTGCCCATGCCATCCAGCTACAGCATGCAGAGGCAGGGCCGTCTTTAAGGCAGGGCAAAAGGGGGAGCTGCCCTGGGCCCTGTCATTGTTGTGGGGCCCAAAGCAGCTGGCTCATACTTACCAACTTTCCCAGTTTAAATTCCCTTGTCCTTTGAAGTTTTAGTCCTGTGCTGTATCCCAATATCTCAGTGTGAAGCGCTGGTACTAATGCTGCCCAGCTCTGCCCTATTGTTGTGTACAGATGACTCACCAGCAGACCCTGTGTTTACATGTAAATATGCGGCATTCATATGTAAACAGTGGCGGCATTTATAAGTAAGTAGCTGCGGCAAGCGGAATTAATATGTAAATAAAGGCAGCATTCATATGTATATCATGTCCCCCTGCAGTGAGGTGAAGATGTACTGTAACCTCTAGCAACCAATCAGTGAGCAGTAATACTGTACTGTAATCTCTAGCAACCAATTAACAAGCAGAAATCATTTGCTGTAACCTCTAGCAACTAATCAGTGAGCTGAAATGTGTGCTGTAACCTCTAGGAGCCAGTCAGTAAGCAGTAATGATATGCTGTAACCGCTGGCAACCAGTTGCAATTGCTGCCTGATCTGATATAGTATACTGATTTTAAGTCTAGCTGCTATTTCTTTTATGTCTCAGAGCAGGGGGAGAGTGAAATTGAATGGAGAAGAACATTTTTGCCCAGGGTCCAGTCAATATTAAAGACGGCCCTGTGCAGAGGAGGTAGTGGACTGGCTTACTAAACCATCATCATCCTCCTCACCCAAGCATAGACTAGTGTGCAGTCCACTGCAGCTGCCAGAGTGGCTTATTCTGCCTCCTTGTCCACAGCTACTCCCGCCATAGCCCCGGCATCAGGCATGGAGGAGTCATCTGAGTTGAACGCAGTGTCAACCACTTGCACCTTGACAATGCACAGCAATTACTTGATTCTGATCTTGGTTCTGAGGTTGATGAAGGTAGGAACATGAATCTAAAGAAAGGGGAGAATATATAAACATCATATAAAAGACTGACCATCCAGGAAAAAAACACAGGAACGTGAAAAATATAAAGAATCTGAGTTCATGTGTGTGTTGAATCCATACAAATGAAATCATGATAGAAAACTCCAAATAGATGAGCAGTGAATGTTCAAGGACACATTCTTTTCCGACAAATGAAGTGTAAAAAAAACCTCCACCGCAAAACATGCTCTGATAGTGTGTATCTTACCAGAAAGCTTGATCACCTACAGTATGACGGATGTCAAACAGACTTTGGGGGTTATTTACTAAAGGAACATCCACTTTGCACTGCAAGTGCACTTGAATGTGCAGCCACTGTAGATCCAAGGTGGGAAAATAAAAAACAGCATTTTAGCTTGCACTTGATTGGATGATAAAATCAGCAGAGCTTCCACTCATTTCAGATCTACCCCTTAGATATAGAGCAACTGCACTTCCAAGTGCACTTGCAGTGCAAAGTGGATTTGCCTTTTGTAAATAACCCCCTTTGTGTATAATCCATATAACACAGGAATCTTCAGACCACCAGGGAAAACTGGTAGTCAATCAAAAGCTGGTGACAGGTGACGTGGCAATTGACAATCCGCAACGTGTGGCAGGTGACATGGCAAGTGACAGTCTGCAACTTGTGGCAGGAGATGTGGCAAGTGACAATCCGCATCTGGTGGCAGGCAACTGTGGCAAGTGACAATCCACAATGTGTGGCAGGTGGCGTGGCAAGTGAAAATTTACATGTGGCAGGTGGCGTGGCAAGTGACACACTCAGGGCTCCCACTGATTCTGCATTATGGTGAGTTGAACCATTTTGTTTTATATAACAATGTAATAATAGAAATAATGCTCTTCAATCATCCTGACACCGTAACAATGGGTGCCGGGTTGATTGAAGAGCTAACACCAACAATTTTCCTGATAAATTTCCCGCAGAAAAACATATTTTCTGGCAGTGCCCCTCCCAAAACTAGACTCTGGATCCACCCCTGGCTGGCTGTAGGCTGGACTGACGAGCAGGAAATGATCACCAGGTGAGTCACTATGGAACAATGAGTGCTGGCAATTAACCGACATCTGAGCAACCTGAGCACGGAGAAGGGAGGGCTGAGAGCCCAGCCTTGAAAAGCTTTTGAGTGACTATTAGGAGAGGTCTGACGATTCCAGTATTATATGGATTAGACACAAAGTCTGTCTAGCCATGCGTCATAGGTGGTCAAGCTTTTTTGATAGGTGCACTTGTTTAGCAGAGCATGTTCTGTGGTGGAGCCTTTTTTATACTTCGTTTGTTGGAAAATAATCTGTTCTTGAACATTCACTGCTCATATGTTTGGAGTTTTCTATTAATCTGTATGGCGTCAACACACATATGAACTCAGGTTCTTTATATTTATATTTTGTATAGCACATAAGCATTCAGCAGAGCCAATTGGAATAAATATACAGACACTTTTTATACCAGCGTCTGGCCTTACGTCAATTAGGTACAGCGTCAACAACTGGTCGTTGAGGTCCACCCCTCCAACATTAAGGTTGTATTCGTGGACACAGAGGGATTTCTCCACAACACCAGTCGCCGTTTGAATTTGGACCGTCGTGTCTGCGTCAAGGGAGGACAGAACGAAAACATTCTTATTATCCCTCCACTTCACAGCGAGCAAATTATTACATCTCAAGCAGGCTATCTCCCCCAGCCTAAGATTGGAATCTACAAGCCGCTGGGGAAAGCCCTAGCGTTTAGATCGTATGGTGCCACATGCGCCAATTCCATAATCAAGCAAGTGACTAAAAATTGGCATGCTTTTGTAATAATTATCCACATACAAGTGGTACCTCTTTCTGAATAAGGGTGACACCAAGTCCCACACAATCTTACCAGCGCTCCCTATGTAGTCTTGGCAGTTCTTCCGGCTCTACATAATTATCTCTTCCCTCTTAAAACATAAAACTATATGTATAGCCTGTTGCCCTGTCACAGAGCTTATACATCTTGACCCCATATCTGGCACGCTTGCTGGGAAGATACTGTTTGAATGACAAGCGGCTAGAAAACGTAATCAGTGACTCAGTAACAAAGACAACAAGGCTGCAAACTGCTGGTTGAAGTGGTTTATGCCCCTGTACACACGGTCGGACATTCTGCCAACCAAATCTGTTGGATTTTGTCTGACGGATTGTGTCCAAAACTGTTGCATACACACAGTCGGACCAAGTTGTCGGAAAATCCGATCATTCAGAACGTTATGACGTTATTTAGTTACGATGGGACTATGTTCAGGCTAGTAGCCAAATAGCTTTGGTCTAGGAATTTGATCTGAGCATGCGTTGCACTTGGTCCGATCAAAATTCTCTACACATGATCGGAGTATGTCCGATCGAACCAGTTGGTCGGAAAATATTTCCAACATGTTGGAAAATTGAATCCGACGGATATTCCGACGGAATCAGTCCGATGCATACCACACACAGTCGGATTATCCGACAACACGGTCCGATAGGACACATTCCGACGGATTCTCCGACCGTGTGTACAAGGGCTCTGAGGGGCCGAATTTTGTAGAGTTTATTGTATTCAGGGTCTCCCCGAGGACAACAGAATTCATTGTCATTGAAATGCATGAACTGCAAGATCTGCTCGTTTCTAGACCTGATCATGGAGGCAGAGAACACGTGCATATGGTGAATTGGGTTAGTGGACCAATATGACTGCAACTCACTTTTTTTAGTCATGCCCATGAGAAGGAATAGGCCCAGGAAGGTCTTAAATTCAAAGACTGTAATAGGGCTCTAATCTGGCAAGGGTCAACTGGGGATTAGTGGCGATGAATTGACCAGCATAAAAATTGATTTGGTCCACAATAGATCTATAGAAAAACAGCAAATAAAAATCAAGTGACCTAAAATCAACTGTTTCCACCTGAATTCCAGGTTGGCCAGTGAATGGGGGAAGTACGGGTGCTGCAGAAGTGGTGGGCTCCCAATTCGGATTGGCAATTGCAGCAGGAAGGGCACTATGGGCTTGACAGGCCTGTCTTTGTCTTCTTGGTAGCTGCGGGACACTAGTTGTGCTAGCCACCTCACCAGCTTGAACTGCACTTATGGGACTCGCCACATTGCCAAATGTTACTGCAGTGCTGGATGTACGACCAGGATGTACTAGGCCACTGATGCTTTCCAGTTCATCAGAAGGATGAGCAGCACTAGTACTGGCTCTCTGCTCCATACTAGAGCCCTGCAATCCTTGCCCCTCAACAACAGCAGAAGAACGGGGTCGGGTACGCCTGACCTTGGCAGGGCCCACCACTCCATCATCAGAGCTACCTTTCAGGGTGCCGCTGCTGTCTACGGGATCGTATTCTGAGCCTGAATCTGACAGATGGGTGAGTTCCTCTTAAATCTCATCTGTCATGCTCAGAAACGTGTAGGCCTCTTCACTAGTGTACCTTCGATTGGACATTTTGGCCTCTAAATTTAATGGTACAACTAGTGAGACAGGGAAAAAGAGCACCTGACTGTCAGCGACTGCTTCAAACACTGCCAAAAAAACTGTTAGCCTTTGCAGGGATCAGGCCTGACTCTGTGAATACTACAGTTATGTGTTTAGTGTTTTGTAAGTGACAGTGATCGATTGATACTGCACTTGGGTGGGCTGGGCTGGGAGGAGGGGCTAAACGCAGGTGCTAGCAGGTATCTGGGCTGATCCCACCAACGCTGCATTTTTGGGAACCCTAAACTGGGGATGCTAATATAGCTCTGATCAGATTAAAGATATCGATCCGTTCAGACACTATACTACTGCAGTGCACTACTCCCTTGGGAGCTGCTGAATTGTTCATTTTCCCACTGGCTATCCCGGACCTTCAGAGCTACCCTTACCTCTGACATACTGACAGTAAAACAATCACACTATACTGTAAGTAAATGTTAATACAAGTTTACTGAAAGATATTTGAACATAAACACAAGAACAATGATGAGCACAACACTGAAGCAAACAATTTTGAATGATTGTTACTCGATGATTACCTGGATTGCTGCCGCAGGCGTGTCTCCAAGTGGGACTAATGCTCAGGCGGTATAATCTCTACACTGGGCGGCTTCCCGCTTCTGGCACACCATGCAGGCACTATAAGATCTGTAATATCTTACACCGGTAAGATACGGTACAGTATATACCATAGGTACCGTATATACCATAGCTTGTAGACTCTATAGCTTTCCTACAGACAAAATAATATACACTGATTTGGGTATATTTACCAAATAAGTGTGCAGAATACATGTTAGCAAGGTTATTAGTTTGCAAAATTTTATAAAAGAAACTAAAAAAAACATATTTTTTAAAAAAAAAACAGTATTTTTTTATTTATATAACAAAAAATACCCCCCCCCCCCCTGGTAATATATGGGGTAAAGCCTTTCAGTGCTCAAGTTGTTAATATTACTCATAAAAAAACAAAAATCCTTCATTGTGTAGTTTATTTCAACACCATACTGTTTATTTAACAGAAGCCAATAAAAACAAAAAGAAATACACAACTATAGTGCACAACGCTCCTGTGCACTGGGAATAACATGCGGCTGAGAGTTGAAGCCAGTTGAGCCCGACCCCTCACCAGCCTGGAGCTTAGGGTTGCCACCTTTTCTTCAAGCCAAACCTGAACACTTTAGTGGCGGCATTTTTTGGGGGGTATACGTTATAAGATTGTAAAAGACCTGGGACACTTTTAGTGGCCTGAAAGAGAGCAGTAATATGGCGCACAGCTCGCCGCAGGAAACAGTGCGCGTGGCTGAATTGTGAGTGTTCTGCACGGAATGCAGGGGTCAGATATGTCCTGGGGAGAGGGCTAGTGCTAGCAGGCGGTGGGGAGAGTTAGATATTTGCTGGGGGGCAGTGGCAGCTGTTGCTCAAAATTTTGGGGGGGGGCAAACAAACTGAAAAATTCTGCAAAAAAAATAAAATCATCAATTGCAGCCTCACTGTGCCCATAAAATGCAGCCGCTCTGCCCATATAATGCAGCCTCTGTGCCCATAAAATGCAGCCTCTGTGCCAATCATACACAACCACTGTGCCCATCATATGCAGTCTCTGTGCCCATCATATGCAGAAGTAAACCCGAACACATAATTCAAAAACCTGGACTGTCTGGGAGAAAACCGTACAGGTAGCAACCCTACTGGAGCTCCAGTGAGCGCTGGAGGGACAGTGCAGTGAGTGGTGACTGACAGTCACTGCTCTCCATTCTGAGAACGTAGCAATCACCCGTCCTGTGATCACCGAGTTCTCAAGTTTAGAGACTGCAGGGGACAGCTGCAGGATTATACTGATACTATAACATGGAGGTTAGTATGTATGTTTTTTTTTTTATATAGCTGAACTTCTCCCTTAAAGCCCATTTAAAGGGCCACCATGAGTTAAAGTATAACTAAAGGCATAACCTTTTTTTAGTTTTGGGTTTTGGAATGGAGAGGGATTGGAACCCCTGCCAGGTTTGTATTGCTGCACCCCCCCCCCCCCCCCCCTCGTAGATTCACCTTTACTGTTATCACCAAGAGTACAATTAAAAGAAAATCACAAATTTTGGGTTGTCACCAGCACAAGAATAGAGGAGAAATCTTCCAATGGTGACAAACAGAGATCTACCCCTACTTTGGTGGAATTTTGTCTCAATTCCTTTTTTGGTTATGGGACAGGAAACAAAGAGAAATTTCCCCAAAGGGACACAGAAGAAAAAGAGACAGTGATTATAACCCTCCTTTACTTTGTCAAAATGGAAAAAAAACAAAAGGTTCTACCACAGCTCTAAAGCTGCACTTAATTTTGAAATACAAAAACTGGACAGTAGATGGCGATCATGCTCCACTCTATGTATACTACCATCCCCATAGCTCTGAATGTGTCCGCAAGTAGATGTGTAGATCAATTTGGAGGCAAGCAGGCTACAGTCACATACACAGGGGGAGCATGGAGAATAAATGTAGCCACCTGGGAAAATGCATTTGAGAGATGAAACAAAGAGATAGAATGTACATTTTACTTATTTCAAATATACTGTAGTACGCTGCACTATCAGCACTTGTGGACTGAAATTGTGAAATTTGCACAGCGCACTCTAGCACTTTTTATTTTTTCACATGCCTAATATTTGTATGAATTTTTAGATTGATGTTTTATATTTATATGGACTTTTTTTATAAGGATCTTATGATAATTTTCACGTGAGTGCACTTTATTTGCAGCATTGCATGTATATTGTAGCACTATTGTCACTTTATTGTGGATGATTTATATTTTTTTTGAAAATGTAATTTATAGCAGTGCACGAATATTGAAGCACTATTGTCACGTTATTTTTGAAAGTTTAATTTTGATAGTGCAGCGTACTACAGTATATTTGAACTAATTTTGCATGACTTATGAGACATGTACAATGCTAGCAGCTGATTCAAAATAGGAACAGTGTCTGTTAACCCAATAGAGGTACATAGTGGTGGCTAATTTATTATATTTACATTTTATTTACAGTGTCTCCACCGGAGACACTGCAGGAATCCCGGTGTTCTGCCGTATAGTGTCTGGCCATCAAATAGTGTCCGCTGCGCAGTACGGAGCAGACGAAGCTTCGGAAAATCTCCGAAGCTGAACGGCGCCTGTGCCGTGAGTGGAGGTGGTAGCCCCACCATCCAAGCGGACATAGGGTTGTGAATTTTAGAGGGCCCCTCGCGGGCGAGCTTCGCTCGCCACGCTTCGGGCTCGGCCTCGCTGCGCTCGCCTCTTTTTTATTCTAACTCTATGTCCACTTGAATAGTGGGGATAGAACCTGGACTCACGGCGCAGGCGCCGTTCATCCTCGGCAATTTTCAGAATCTGTGTTGCTGTGCACTGCGCATGCGCAGTACGCAGCGGACACTATCCGATGGAGGACGTTATTTGATAAGACACCGGCAGCCTGACACTTCTTAGCTGAGGAGGGCGGGGCCACCCGTCACCTGACCCCACCCCCTCTGAGGCAGGTTTCCATTACATCAGAGGGGGCGGGGTCACCCACACATCACCGGGGAAGCCCGGTTTTCCCCTTGCATCAGAGGGGGCGGGGTCAGGTGACGGGTGGCCCCGCCCTCCTCAGCTAAGAAGTGTCAGGCTCCCGGGATTCCCGAAGTGTCTCCGGTGGAGACAGGATGGATGCGCTGCGCTGGAGGAAGAAATCACCCATCGCTGGACCCCGGAGAGATGATCATCCATCGTTGGATAGCAAGAGTGGATTACCACCGCTGGAATTTTTTTTTAAATTATTTTTTTATTTTTAATAAAGGACTTTTCCTAATGGTGTATGTGTGTTTTTAAAAAAAATGTTTACAGTTTCTTTGTGAAATGGTAGGGGTACTTTTTTACCCCCTTACCATTTCAAACAGGGGGGGCGGGATCTGGGGGTTTCCTTGTTAAGGGAGGCTTCCAGATTCTGATAAGCCCCCCGCCTGCAGACCCCCACAACCACTGGCCATAGACCCTCAAAGCATCCTCCCAATGTTGAGGGCATGTGGCCTGGTACGGTTCAGGAGGGGGGAGGCGCTCTCCCGCCCCCCCCCTCTTTTCCTGCAGCCTGCCAGGTTGTGTGCTCGGATAAAGGGTCTGGTATGGATTTTTTGGGGGAACCCCATGCCATTTTTTAAAACATTTTGATGCAGGGTTCCCCTTAACATACATACCAGACCTTAAGGGCCTGGTAATTGAATTTGGGGGAACCCCACCCTGTTTTTTTTATCAATGACTTTCAATGACAATTCATTATAGCCGCAACTGCCAATTTAATAACTTTTTTTTTGCATTGATACATGTCCCCTGGGGCAGGACCCGGGTCCCCAAACACTTTTTAGGACAATAACTTGCATATAAGCCTTTAAAATTAGTACTTTAGATTTTGAACGTTCGAGTCCCATAGACTTTAATAGGGTTCTAAAGTTCACACGAAATTTAGGTCTGTTCACAGATTCTGGTGCGAACCGGACTGGGGGGTGTTCGGCTCATCCTTAATGGCCAAATGGTATGACCAAATTCCCATATTTTTTGCTTATTTGCTGAATATGTTCAGGTGTTTTAAATAGCCTTGCAGGATTTAAATGTAATTTTGTATGTGTGCGCTGTAATTTTTTTTTCTGTTTATATGGTCCTTTAGCTGCAACATCTTTAACCACTTAAGGACCGCCGTATTGCCAATGTACGTCATTGCAATGGCATGTACAGGCACAAGCACGTACATGTACGTGCTTGCCTTCCAGCGGGTGGGGGGTCCGATCGGACCCCCTCCCGCTGGATACGGCGGTCCGTTTCGATTCAGGAGCGATCCGGGATGAGGGGATGGCCGTTGGTTTCTGGCCATCCCCTCTCGATCGCTCCTGGTGAATGAGAAGCTTCCTCCCACTGTGTATTGTATACACAGGAAGGAGGAAGTGATGTCATTCTCCTCGGGCGGTCTTTTTGACCGGACTACGAGGAGAATACAGAAAGTAAGTGTGCACCAACACTACACTAACATGTAGGCACACACAGGCACACAAACCCCCCCCCCTCCCCCCCCCAGTCACAGTGTCACTGATTGCAGTGATCATTTATTTACTGATCACTGCATTCAGTGTCAGTTGTAAAAGTAAAAACTGTCAGGGCAGTTAGTGTTAGGTCCAGGGTAGCCCCCTACCACCCCCCAATAAAGGTTTAACCCCCTGATTTCCCCTAGAGTTAACCCTTTCGCCCCCTTTTGCCAATGTCACTAAGCGATCATTTTTCTGATCGCTGCATTAGTGTCGCTAGTGTCGCTAGGTAGCTAGTTTTTTTTTAGGTTCACCGCCAGGTTTTTATAGTGCTAGGTACCCCGATATACCACCCAATAATGGTTTTAACCCCCTGATTGCCCCTAGTTAACCCTTTCACCAGCGATCACAGTATAAGTGTCACTGGTGACGCTGGTTAGCCAGTTAGTTATTTAGGTTCCCCGTCAGGTTTTTATATAGCGCCAGGGACCCCCATATACTACCTAATAAAAATTTGAACCCCCTGATTGCCCCTAGTTAACCCTTTCACCAGTGATCACCGTATAAGTGTTACGGGTCACTCTGGTTAGTTTGCTTTTTATAGCATCAGGGCACCCACCATTTATTACCCAATAAAGGTTTAACCCCCTGATCACCCGGCGGGTGATATCAATTAGGTTTTAGGGTCAGTGTCTGCGTCGCCCCAGGCAGCGCTAGGTTAGTGCCAGTACCGCTAACACCCACACGCAAAGCATAAACCTCCCGTAGTGGTATAGAATCTTAACAGATCAATATCTGATCTGATCAGATCTATACTAGCATCCCCAGCAGTTTAGGGTTCCAAAAAAACGCATTGTTAGCGGGATCAGCCCAGATACCTGCTGGCACCTGCATTTTGCCCCTCTGCCCAGCCCACCCAAGAGCAGTATCGATCGATCACTGTCACTTACAAAACACTAAACACATAACTGCAGCGATCGCAGAGTCAGGCCTGATCCCTGCGATCGCTAACAGTTTTTTTTGGTAGCATTTTATATTTAAATCCTGAAGGCAGTGCTTGGTTTTCGGGGTCCCGTACGTGGCTAGGCTCCCAAAAAGTCCCCCACATGTGGTATCCCCGTACTCGGGAGAAGCAGCAGAATTTATTTTGGGGTGTAATTTGACTTATGCCCATAGCATGTGTGAGCAATATATCATTTAGTGACAACTTTGTGCAAAAAAAATTAAATAAAATTGTAAAATTCCTGCAACTTGTGGCAAAATATAAAATATTTAATGGACTCAACATGCCTCTCAGTAAATAGCTTGGGGTGTCTACTTTTCAAAATAGGGTAATTTGGGGTGATTTTGTGCTATTTTGGCATTTTATGGCCTTCGAAACTGTGATAGGTAGTGAGGAGTGAAATCAAAAATTTGCACCCTTAGAAATCTTGAAGGCAGTGATTGGGTTTCGGGGTGCCGTACGCAGCTAGACTCCCAAAAAGTCCCACATATGTGGTATCCTCATACTCAGGAGAAGCAGCAGAATATATTGTGGGGTGCAATTCCACATATAACTATGGCATGTGTGAGCAATATATCATTTAGTGACAACTTTTTGTAAACTTTCTTTTTTTTTTTTGTGTCATTATTCAATCACTTGGGACAAAAAAAAAATTCAATGGGCTCAACATGCCTCTCCACAACTTCCTTGGGGTGTCTACTTTCCAAAATGGGGTCATTTGGGGGGGGATTGTACTGCCCTGCCATTTTAGCACCTCAAGAAATGAGATAGGCAGTCGTAAATTAAAAGCTGTGTAAATTCCAGAAAATGTACTCTAGTTTGTAGACGCTATAACTTTTGCGCAAACCAATAAATATACGCTTATTGACATTTTTTTTACTAAAGACATGTGGCTGAATAAATTTTGCCCTAAATGTATGACTAAAATTGAGTTTATTCGATTTTTCTTATAATAAAAATTAGAAAATATAATTTTTTCTCAAAATTTGCGGTCTTTTTCCATTTATATCGCAAAAAATTTAAATCGCAGAGGCAATCAAATACCATCAAAAGAAAGCTCTATTTGTGGGAAGAAAAGGACGCAAATTTAATTTGGGTACAACATTGCATGACCGCGCAATTACCAGTTAAAGCAGTGCAGTGCGAAATTGTAAAAAGACCTCTGGTCCTTAGGCTGTTTATTGGTCCGGGGCTGAAGTGCTTAATGTGATGCATTTTAGGGTGTGCAGTTAAAGTCATAGCTCCCAACTGTCCCTGATTTCGAGGGACTGTCCCTCATTTGGAACAAAGTCCCTCAGTCCCTCTTTCCTCCATTTGTCCCTCATTTTGGTGTGATCTATATAGTTATACTATATATAAAATGCATTACTTTTCTACTACAATGTGTTTTCCAGCACTAAACCTTTCATCCAATTTCAAAATCGCTGCATTTGTAGTTCAAAAGCCAATACAGAGGAATAATAGTGGTAAAAAAGCACTTTGGTTTAACCAGTCATTTCTTTTTGTACAATGCTCCATTGAGGGGTGGGGGAGGGTGGCAGGGGTGTGTCCTATGCCTTCATACAGTGCTTCTGGAAAGTATTCACAGCGCTTCTCTTTTTCCACATTTTGTTATGTTGCAGTGCCTTGAAAAAAGTATTCATACCCATTGAAATTTTCAACATTCTGTCATCTCACAACCAAAAACCTAAATATAGTTTATTGTGATTTTATGTGATAGACCAACACAAAGTGGCACATAATTGTGAAGTAGAAGGAAAATTATAAATAGTTTTCCAATTTTTTTACAAATAAATATATGAAAAGTGTGCCATAATTTGTATTCAGCAGCCTTTACTCTGATACCCCCAACTAAAATCTATTGGAACCTTCAGTCACCTAATTAGTAAATTGAGTCCACTTATGTGTAATTTAATCTCAGTATAAATACAGCTGTTCTGTGAAGCCCTCATAGGTTTGTTAGAAAACCTTGGTGAACAAACAGCATCTTGAAGGCCAAGGAACACACCAGACAGGTCAGGGATAAAGCCGTGGAGAATTTTAAAGCAGGGTTAGGCTACAAAAAAAACATCTCAAGTTTTGAACCATTGTGAAACATGGTGGTGGCAGCATCATGTGGTGGGATGCTTTTCTTCA
>NW_027507718.1:484012319-484119819 GCF_037356315.1 Lithobates pipiens
ACAGAAAACATAAGTTTAATTTAAATATCAATTTAGAATGCATTGCAGGATCCCATACCCCCCATGACCATTAGGTCCGAAAATGCGCCATCAGTACATACCCCCAGACCCCAAGGACCACCAGAGTGGAGATAGGGGACCCCCAAAAAAAGACTAGCACATCCAACCAGGTGCAGCGTTAAAGAGATGTACTCTAAGTAACCGGCACACACATAGTTCACTGAGCGTGTCTTAACACATTGGGCTACGAAGACATCAGTGTGGAGGGAAGTAGTGTGCAGACACATAGTTACCTAGAGTAACGGAAGTTTAACAATCAGCCTGATGATAGTGTGTTCCTGTTATAGGTGGCATGGCGCCTAGCTTTGAGAGAGACCACTCCTTCTTCAAGTGGTCTGTCTCCAATAACAATGGGAGTGGATTGCACCGCAGAGGTTCCCTATCCTGTACAGAGGTATGGACGTTTGAGAGTTAAGTTGAATGCACAGGTGGAGCCCATGCACAGTGCATGACGGGGCCCACTTTGCTACTGGGGAGTAGTAGTGGAAAACACTGGACAGGTGGATGTGGGCATTGCCCCAGCGTGTCCCTCCAAAATGCAAGTTATGGCCAATGTGTACATTGTCACAGGGAACCAAGCGTTAATTGGAGAACAGTTGCAGTGTAAGTGTGCATGATGTACTTTCATCTCTAAGAGAGTATTCCCCAATGGCATCCTTGGTCTTGTCCCAGGGCATTGGTGAAGACGGCACAAAGTAAAGGTACCCCATGTGTGTGTAGCAAAGTGACCCTGTAGAAGGTGTCTAATGTAGCCCAGAAGAACCCACACGGCTTAGGCCTCCCATGTAACTCCACACTTGCTGCCCAACGAGTTAACGGGAAAACATTGAAGGTGTGACAAACAACTACTACCTATCCACCCTGCTGCAAACATGCATGATGCCTCATCTGTTAAAAAGACCCCCACCTCCAGAGATCTCATAAGATCAAGGAAGAAAGAAAGGGTTTTTTCAGCAGATGAGGGCACAAGATGAGCAGTACACACTGGGCCGGCAGAGAAGAAGTTGGCCATCAATGACATTGTTTTTCAAATTGGTGGCCCGGTAGTCAGGCACAGGTAAATCTGATTGAGTGGGGTTGTGGCAATATATGAAAAAAAAAAAAGACACCTTGATATGGGAAAGTGTACTTGCTTCTCTAAATACATTTACATTGCATTGGTGGCTTTTTTACCACTTGCTGACAACCATATAGCAGTTTTACTGCTACAGGGCAGCAGCTGTGCACAGGATCATCTATATATATATATATATATGTATATATATATATACGTGATTCTGTATTTTCGCCTGCATGCTGCCGGCGGCCTGCAGCAGAAGCCAATCTGCAGGTGCCATGTCCTCTGGCACATGCCGATTGTTGGTAAACAACACAGAATGGGTATATGCCAATGTTCTCAGCCAAGCTTGTGAGAGTTCGGGGGACGGGCACAGCAAGGGGCAAAACATGTTTTACTATAATACAGGGAATGTATTCACCACTTGCCTACCAGGAACTTTCACCCCCTTCCTGCTCAGGCCAATTTTCAGTTTTCGGCGCTCTCACACTTTGAATGACAATTACGCGGTCACATTGTCACATTGTATGGGAAAGACACATCAGAGAGAGAGATGAAAAAGTTGCACACCCCGAAAACGAAAATGTTATGGAAAAGTTTTCCCCAGTGGGGCTTTAAAACAGCCATATGACAGAGTCAGATTAATTATTCTTAATTGATATATAAAGAGTAATTTATTTAGAAAAATGTCCAATATCTAGTATAATGGAATACAGTATATACAATATAAAATCTGGTACAAAATACAATATAAATTCCACTCTCCAATTAACAAATACATTTAAGCACATTGTTTCATTGCACAATGTTGTATAGTATATAGGACTGACGCGTTTCGACCTGTACGGTCTCTTCGGGGGGCCAAATGGATCTAGAAAAAATGACATATATTCAAAATTTGAGGAGACATGTCGTTATTAGTCATATTGAATAAGCGATATGGTATATATACCACTCAAAAGTGTTCTTGTAACCAGAAATAATGGGAGCCGTTTCGAAAAATCCAAAGGGCTTTATAGGCCGCCCCCACCTTCCCAGGGGAAAAGAGCCCACCCCGAAGGGTTTACAAGGAGCCACACTGTACATGCCCTTGGAGGGACGGAGGGGTACGCGCCTGCAATGAACACCCAAAAATAACCATTTAGTAATTTAGGAAAATTAAATAATAAATTAATTAATTAATTAACTCATAGCAGATCCGCCAGAGTATCAATCATAATATAAATCTTTCTAAATATGCATATAGAGATTCTGTCCCAGAAATGGAGCTAACCAAAATAATTTGATAAATCAATATGATAATATAATAGAGGTATATAAGTAGTTTATGGCAATTAGTAAGGTGTATAAGAGTATAATATTAAAACAATATGTGCATGTGTAAAGGACTGACAATCGGTCAAAACATGTGCTGTGTGCGAATTAAAGCGGTAGTAAACCCGCATTTTTTTTTTTTTTTTTTTTTTAAACCTGCAAAGCAAAAGGCATAATGAGCTAGTATGCACCGCATACTAGCTCATTATGAAATACTTACCTTAGAACGAGGCCCCGACATCTCGCCCGATCCACGCCGAGGAAGCCGACATGCTCCCTCGGCGTCTCTTCCGGGTATCGCGGCTCCGGCGCTGTGAGTGGCCGGAGCCGCGATATCGTCACTCCCGCACATGCGCGCGGGAGATTTAAATCCGGCCGGACGAGCGCTGCCGGATTTTCGCGGAGAGAACCCCCTTGTGCGCATGCGCCGCTGCAGTCAGCGGCGCATACCGAGGGGAATATCTCCTAAACCGTACAGGTTTAGGAGATATTTTTTTTACCTACAGGTAAGCCTTATTATAGGCTTTCCTGTAGGTAAAAGTTAAAAAAGTGGGTTTACTTCCACTTTAATAATGTGACTGAAGTGGTTCAAATGCTGCCGTGATGTGGATAAGAATAATAATAATAATAATAATAATAATAAATGCTAAATACTAAAAGATAAATGTGAATAGAGAAAAGAAACAAAAATGGCAAAATTAATATGGTGATGTGATGAACCATATATAATAATGTAGTTCATATAATAATATAGTTTACCTTGTATAATAATTTAGTTTGTATAGACTTATAAGTAGTTTGGGCTTATCAAGCTTATTTGTTACTATAAACCTGACTGCAAGTATGCAAGAAAGGTCGGGACTTTGTGCTGAGAGGGAGTAGATGCGGTGCCATCCATCCTGGCTTGCATAGAATCATAGACTGATTCTGAGACCTACCAGTCTCTTTTATGTCTAGCAATATGTCAAATGGGGTGGTCCTACACAGGCGCTCATTTCCCCCCTGTTATAGATCCCCCAAGAGAAATGGCTTGAGGGCCGCTAGGAGAGCCGCCCACGTGTGGCTCCCCTGGCATCCCGGAAGGCTGATAAACCCCGACTGCTGTCGTCATGTCCGCCGCAAAACGCGTGATGTCATGACGTCCTGCGTATGCCGATGCTCGCACATGCGAACCACGTCACAGACAGTCCGGAGATGAACAAGGGATGCCACTGGCAGGGTGAAGCTCACTTCGGCAGTCGAGAGCAACCCTTCAGTCGCCGATCAGAACCCAAATGGGGCACGCGGACCACTCCACACACCCCCACCCTGCCGGGAAGCCATGGGGGGCCAGGCTCCATCCCCTGAGGTTGGGTGGGCTTGGCCAAAACTTACCCAGATTTATGAACGGCCCCAAATCAGTAACATAAATTGTCACAATTGGACATCCAATGATTAAGTTAATTAGGACATAAATGTCCCAAGAAAAAGACTATTTGTATTTATTAGTTTTTATTTTGCACAGGAGCTGTGTACTGGTTCCACCATCCCACCTTCCTGCATAAAAACTCCAATTAAAATGTATTTGCAACAAATAACGTGTAGGGTATTTGGACATCATGCAATACAGGAGTCTAAATGAGATTTCTCCTAATGCATGGAAGGGGAAAAAAGATTGGATCTCAATCTGATCCCCAAGGGGAATGGGTGCCTCAAATCAACTTGAGGCTCACCCATTAGGCCACCTTGAAAAATTGTTAATATCAAAAATCAAAAAAATGGTAGTCACAAGAGTTGGGAAAATGGCAAACCAACACACAGCTCATATCCTATCTCTAATGTGTCATAGTGGGGAAGGGGTGTTTAACCACCCAAATATGGAATACAATATGGGAAAGACACATCAGAGAAAGATGAAAAAAGTTGCACACCCCGAAAACAAAAATGTTATGTAAAAGTTTTCCCCAGTGGGGCTTTAAAACAGCCATATGACAGAGTCAGATTAATTATTCTTAATTGATATATAAAGAGTAATTTATTTAGAAAAATGTCCAATATCTAGTATAATTGAATACAGTATATATAATATAAAATCTGGTACAAAATACAATATAAATTCCACTTTCCAATTAACAAATAAATTTAAGCACATTGTTACATTGCACAATGTTGTATAGTATATAGGCCCCGATGCGTTTCAACCTGTACGGTCTCTTCAGGGGGCCAAATGGATCTAGAAAAAAATGACATATATTCAAAATTTGAGGAGACATGTCGTTATTAGTCACATTGAATAAGCGATATGGTATATTTACTGCTCAAAAGTGTTCTTGTAACCAGAAATAATGGGAGCCGTTTCGAAAAATCCAGAGGGCTTTATAGGCCGCCCCCACCTTCCCAGGGGAAAAGAGCCCCCCCCGAAGGGCTTACAAGGAGCCACACTGTACACGCCCTTGGAGGGACGGAGGGGTATGCGCCTGCAATGAACACCCAAAAATATATATGCATATTTAGAAAGATTTATATTACGATTGATACTCTGGCGTATCTGCTATGAGTTAATTTATTTATTTATTATTTCATTTTCCTAAGCAAGCCATATCGAGCCTGTATATTAGATCAGCATCCGGACATCAAACCAATAGCAGCGGCAAATTGCTATGAGTACGCTGAAGAGCCAGGAGATCACAGCTCGATAGGTAGACCAATGACCAAACAATGATCACGGTCCCAACAGAATAAAAAGAAACTCACCATAGTGTGAAGGCTCACAAGAGAAATGCCGGCTGGCTTGCAGACACCTGTCCACACATATGCTACACTGCGATGATGTCAGCACGTCTGCCTCCCGACGTACGTTTTGTCAAAGAGTCACGGAGAATGGGCGACACACTGACTCATTGCTATAAATACAATTACAAAAAACCAAGCCTCATTGTGAATCATAAACGGCAGAACTGGATTGACTGATTCCAAGCTTGGAACAATGTGGAACTAGGTGTTACCTAAAAAAATCCCCATAAAGGATCTATAATATTAGATCTATAATATTTGGTGTAGTTGAACTGCTTCTTGCAGTGGCTGGCGCGGATCCAGTTGTCTCATCCTTCAAGCTTCTTTACAATGACCCAGTCACCTGGAAAGAATGTAAACCGGTTATTGTGTCAGGGTCCAGGAGGGACTCATGAACCCTGGGGTGGACTGTTCCAGAGATCCATGTCCTTAGTCTGCTTGTCTTTAGAAAACTGTTTGCGGGCTTTCTTGTGCATCATCTTTAGAAGAGGCTTCCTTCTGGGAAGACAGCCATGCAGACCAATTTGATGCAGTGTGCGGCGTATGGTCTGAGCACTGACAGGCTGACTCCCCATCCCTTCAACCTCTGCAGCAATACTGGCAGCACTCATACGTCTATTTCCCAAAGACAACCTCTGGGTATGACGCTGAGCACGTGCACTCAACTTCTTTGATTGACCATGGCGAGGTCTGTTCTGAGTGCAACCTTTCCTGTTAAACCACTGTATGGTCTTGGCCACAGTGCTGCAGCTCAGTTTCAGGGTCTTGGCAATCTTCTTATAGCCTAGGCCATCTTAATGTAGAGCAACAATTCTTTTTTTCAGATCCTCAGAGAGTTCTTTGCCATGAGGTGCCATGTTGAACTTCCAGTTACCAGTATGAGAGAGTGGGAGCGATAACACCACATTTAACACACCTGCTCCCCATTCACACCTGAGACCTTGTAACACTAAAGCCCCGTACACACGAGAGGACTTATGTCCGACAGACTTCCGAAGGAGTTCTGCCGGAGTTCTGCCAGAGTTTCGACAGAGTTCTGACGGACTTTTCGACTGAGCGGACTTGGCCACACACAATCACACTAAACTCCGACGGATTCGAACGTGATGACGTACGACTGGACTCGAATAAGGAAGTTCATAGCCAGTAGCCAATAGCTGCCTTAGCGTCGGTTTTGGTGCGTCGGAATAGCATACACACGAGCGAATTTTTCGAAGGGACCGGGTCCGGCGGAGTTCCGTCGGAAAAATTTGAAGCATGTTCCATATTCTAAAGTCCGTCAGACTTTGGCGAATCAAAAGTCCGTTGCAGCCCACACACGATCGAATAGTCTGACGGAATGAGTCCGTCGGACTTTGGATGTTGAAAAGTCCGCTTGTGTGTACGCGGCATAACAAGTCACATAACACCAGGGAGGGAAAATGGCTAATTTGGCCCAATTTGGACATTTTCATTTAGGGGTGTACTCACTTTTATTGCCCGTGGTTTAGACATTAATGGCTGTGTTATACAAGCTGTACACTCACTACTTTACATTGTAGCAAAGTGTCATTTTTTCAGTGTTGTCCAATAAAAAGATATAATAAAATATTTACAAAAATGTGAGGGGTGTACTCACTTTTGTGAGATACTGTATGTGAGATATGTATGCATGCATGTATATATATATATATATATTATATATATATATATATATATATATATATACAGTGCCTTGCGAAAGTATTCGACCCCCTTTAACTTTTCAACCTTTTGCCACATTTCAGGCTTCAAACATAAAGATATAAAATTTTAATTTTTTGTGAAGAATCACCAACAAGTGGGACACAATTGTGAAGTGGAACGAAATCTATTGGATATTTTAAACTTTTTTAGCAAATAAAAAACTGAAAAGTGGTGCGTGCAAAATTATTCGGCCCCTTTACTTTCAGTGCAGCAAACTCACTCCAGAAGTTCAGCGAGGATCTCTGAATGATCCAATGTTGTCCTAAATGACTGATGGTGATAAATAGAATCCACCTATGTGTAATGAAGTCTCTGTATAAATGCACCTGCTCTGTGATAGTCTCAGGGTTCTGTTGAAAGTGCAGAGAGCATCATGAAGACCAAGGAACACACCAGGCAGGTCCGTAATACTGTTGTGGAGAAGTTTAAAGCCGGATTTGGATACAAAAAGATTTCCCAAGCTTTAAACATCCCAAGGAGCACTGTGCAAGCAATCATTTTGAAATGGAAGGAGTATCAGACCACTGCAAATCTACCAAGACCTGGCCGTCCCTCTAAACTTTCAGCTCAGACAAGGAGAAGACTGATCAGAGATGCAGCCAAGAGGCCCATGATCACTCTGGATGAACTTCAGAGAACTACAGCTGAGGTGGGAGAGTCTGTCCATAGGACAACAATCAGTCGTACACTGCACAAATCTGGCCTTTATGGAAGAGTGGCAAGAAGAAAGCCATTTCTCAAAGATATCCATAAAAAGTCTCGTCTAAAGTTTGCCACAAGCCACCTGGGAGACACACCAAACATGTGGAAGAAGGTGCTCTGGTCAGATGAAACCAAAATCAAACTTTTTGCCCACAATGCAAAACGATATGTTTGGCGTAAAAGCAACACAGCTCATCACCCTCAACACACCATCCCCACTGTCAAACATGGTGGTGGCAGCATCATGGTTTGGGCCTGCTTTTCTTCAGCAGGGACAGTGAAGATAGTTAAAATTGAGGGGAAGATGGATGCAGCCAAATACAGGACCATTCTGGATGAAAACCTGTTGGAGTCTACAAAA
Source organism: Lithobates pipiens (assembly GCF_037356315.1). NCBI lineage: Eukaryota > Metazoa > Chordata > Amphibia > Anura > Ranidae > Lithobates > Lithobates pipiens. The sequence goes on from NW_027507718.1 coordinate 484,020,311, forward strand.
GACCTGAAACTGGGACGGAGATTTATCTTCCAACAAGACAATGATCCCAAACATACAGCAAAATCTACAAAGGAATGGTTCACAAATAAGTGTATCCAGGTGTTAGAATGGCCAAGTCAAAGTCCAGACCTGAATCCAATCGAGAATCTGTGGAAAGAGCTGAAAACTGCTGTTCACAAACGCTCTCCATCCAACCTCACTGAGCTCGAGCTGTTTTGCAAGGAAGAATGGGCAAGAATTTCAGTCTCTCGATGTGCAAAACTGATAGAGACACACCCCAAGCGACTTGCAGCTGTAATCGCAGCAAAAGGTGGCTCTACAAAGTATTAACGCAAGGGGGCCGAATAATTTTGCACGCCCCACTTTTCATTTTTTTATTAGTTAACCACTTTCAGACCGGACCATTTTGCTGGTAAATGACCAGAGGTCTTTTTACAATTTGGCACTGCGCTGCTTTAACTGGTAATTGCGTGGTCATGCAATGTTGTACCCAAACAAAATTTGCGTCCTTTTCTTCCCACAAATAGAGCTTTCTTTTGATGGTATTTGATTGCCTCTGCAATTTTTATTTTTTGCGATATAAACGTAAAAAGGCCGCAAATTTTGAAAAAAAATGATATTTTCTACTTTTTGTTATTAGAAAAATCCAATAAACTCAATTTTAGTCATACATTTAGGCCAAAATGTATTCAGCCACATGTCTTTGGTAAAAAAAAAGTCAATAATTGTATATTTATTGGTTTGCGCAAAAGTTGTCACATCTACAAACTAAGGTACGTTTTCTGGAATTTACGCAGCTTTTAGTTTACGACTGCCTATCTCATTTCTTGAGGTGCTAAAATGGCAGGGCAGTACAAAACCCCCCCAAATGACCCCATTTTGGAAAGTAGACCCCCTAAGGAAATTGATAAGTGGCATGTTAAGCCCATTGAATATTTTATTTTTTTGCCTCAAGCGATTGAATAATGACAAAAAAAAATTTTTTTTTTTTTTTACACAAAGTTGTCACTAAATGATATATTGCTCACGCATGCCATGGGCATATGTGAAATGACACCCCAAAATAAATTTTGCTGCTTCTCCTGAGTACGGGGATACCACATGTGTGGGATTTTTTGGGAGCCTAGCCGCGTACGGGGCCCCGAAAACCAAGAACCGCCTTCAGGTTTTCTAAGGGCGTAAATATTTGACTTCACTCCTCACTACCTATTACAGTTTTGAAGGCCATAAAATGCCAAGATGGCACAAAACCCCCACAAATGACCCCATTTTAGAAAGTAGACACCCCAAGCTATTTGCTGAGAGGCATGTTGAGTCCATGGAATATTTTATATTTTGCCACAAGTTGCGGGAAAATTACAAACTTTTTTTTTTTTTTTTTCACAAAGTTGTTACTAAATGATATATTGCTCACGCATGCCATGGGCATATGTGAAATGACACCCCAAAATAAATTCTGCTGCTTCTCCTGAGTACGGGGATACCACATATGTGGGACTTTTTGGGAGCCTAGCCGCGTACGGGGCCCCGAAAACCAAGCACCGCCTTCAGGCTTTCTAAGGGCGTTACAGTTTTGAAGGCCATAAAATGCCAAGATGGCACAAACCCCCCCCCAAATGACCCCATTTTGGAAAGTAGACACCCCTAAATTTAGGGGTACACTAGTGAGACTAGGTAATAAATGGCGGGTGCCCTGAAACTATAAAAAAATAACTAACCAACCAGCGTCACCTGTAACAGTTATATGGTGATCACTGGTGAAAGGGTTAACTAGGGGGCAATCAGGGGGCTTTATGCGGTAGTATATGGGGGTCCCTGGCGCTATAAAAATCTGTGGCGAACCTAAATACCTACCTGCCTAACTAGCGTCACCTGTGACACTAATACAGCGATCAGAAAAACGATCGCTTATTAGGCTGGGTTCACACTGGAGCGATGCGGGAACGCCACGAATCCGCGGCGGGTTCCCGCATCACATGCCTCCCGGCGGCAGTTCACACTGCCCTATGCGAACTGCTGGGAGTGTCAGTGAAATGTTAATGACACCCCCAGATCAGTTCGCATATCGCAGTGCGATCTGCAAACTCGGATCGCATGGTGTGAACACCCATGCGATCCGATTCTGCTGCGGACCAAAAAAAGGGTCCCGTGCGAGTTTGCGGCGGGTGCGACACAAATTCAGCCATACTATCTGTATACTATCTGTATGGCTGAACTCGAATCGCACAGAGATCGGATGTGATTTGCACTGCAGTGCGGTGCGAATCACATCCGTTCTCATAAACCGCTGCAATGTGAACCCAGCCTTAGTGACACTGGCGACGGGGGGTGATCACGGGGTTAAACCTTTATTGGGGGGGTTAGGGGGGTACCTTAGAACTAAAGGGGGCTAACCCTAACTGCCCTAACAGTTATTACAGTCACAAATGACACCCGCCGGGTGATCAGGGGGTTAAACCTTTATTAGGTAATAAATGGCGGGTGCCCTGAAACTATAAAAAAATAACTAACCAACCAGCGTCACCTGTAACAGTTATATGGTGATCACTGGTGAAAGGGTTAACTAGGGGGCAATCAGGGGGCTTTATGCGGTAGTATATGGGGGTCCCTGGCGCTATAAAAAGCTGCGGCGAACCTAAATACCTACCTGCCTAACTAGCGTCACCTGTGACACTAATACAGCGATCAGAAAAATGATCGCTTATTAGGCTGGGTTCACACTGGAGCGATGCGGGAACGCCACGAATCCGCGGCGGGTTCCCGCATCGCATGCCTCCCGGCGGCAGTTCACACTGCCCTATGCGAACTGCTGGGAGTGTCAGTGAAATGTTAATGACACCCCCAGATCAGTTCGCATATCGCAGTGCGATCTGCAAACTCGGATCGCATGGTGTGAACACCCATGCGATCCGATTCTGCTGCGGGCCAAAAAAAGGGTCCCGTGCAAATTTGCGGCGGGTGCGATGCGAATTCAGCCATACTATCTGTATGGCTGAACTCGAATCGCACAGAGATCGGATGTGATTTGCACTGCAGTGCGGTGCGAATCACATTCGTTCTCATAAACCGCTGCAATGTGAACCCAGCCTTAGTGACACTGGCGACGGGGGGTGATCACGGGGTTAAACCTTTATTGGGGGGGTTAGGGGGGTACATTAGAACTAAAGGGGGCTAACCCTAACTGCCCTAACAGTTATTACAGTCACAAATGACACCAATGCAAAAAAAAAAAAAATGACATTGGTGTCACTGTGACTGGGGGGCAGGGGTAATTGGGGGGGTGATCTGGGGGGGTGTGAGTGTGCCTGGCATGTTCTACTGTGAAGTGTCGTGTTGGTGCAACTCACCGATCCTCTCTCCTTGGTGTCGGAACGAAAAATACCGACACGGAGGAGAGATTACATCACTTCCTCTCCTGTGTTTACATTACAGGAGAGGAAGTGATGTCACGAAGGATTTCTATTTGTCGGGAGCGATCGCGAGGGGGTGGCCATGAATGAATGGCCGCCCCCTCATCCCGGATCGCTCGCGAACGAATACCGACCGATCGGGCCCCCGACCCGCGGGAAGGCAGGGACGTACAGGTACGCCCATATGCCTGCCCGTGCCATTCTGTCGACGTACATCGTCGTGCGGCGGTCGGGAAGTGGTTAAAAAAGTTTCAAAAATCCAATAGATTTCGTTCCACTTCACAATTGTGTCCCACTTGTTGGTGATTCTTCACAAAAAATCAAAAAATTATATCTTTATGTTTGAAGCCTGAAATGTGGCAAAAGGTTGAAAAGTTCAAGGGGGCCGAATACTTTCGCAAGGCACTGTATATATATATATATACTTTTCAACCTTTTGCCACATTTCAGGCTTGCTGGGAGAGCCTATTTATTTGGGTGGAGTCAGGTGGTTGGTGTTCTGTGCCACCTGGATGGCTGTCTGGGTCGATGTGAGTTATGTCACCCTGGGCTGCTAGGCCGGGAAGCCTGAGGCCCATCCTGGGGACACCTGGCTGTTAGACTGCCTGAGGCCTATTGAGGAGCAGGAGAAGCAGCTCAGGGTTGTGACTGCAGGATTGGAGTCCAACCGAGTTGCCAAGGTTCAGCCGGATGGGCAAACAGTTATGGTCGGAGGTAGAAAGGAAGCTGTTACCACTAAGGGACTGTCCATCTTACTACAGGAGACTACTGTAGGTACGCTGAAGCAAGTACGAGAGCAGTCTTCTCACCAGCGGGAAACAAAACATCAGCAAGTGCCAAGCCAGGGGCCCAGCAGGATAGTGGGGGGGACGCTTGAGGAGTGTACAGCAGGATAGCTGTGGAAGAGTTTAGGGGATCCAGTGATGACTGGGATCTGGAAGTCTAGTGAGAGACTGGGAGCTCAGTGAGTGAAGATCTACAGTGGAATACTGTGAGATAAGTAAAGGACTGTTTTTTGTTACCAAGAGTTATGTTCAACTACCGCTAGTGACTGTTGCAAGATTAGTTGCCAAAGGAGACAGCGGTCTTACCTATATGGAAGTGTTATCCGGCTGGAGGCCTTCCACTGTAAAGCTGTCTACCTAGAGAAGTCTTGCAGTCTACCAATTATCATTGCATCTGCTCAAGGGTGTCCTGGGCCTAACCCTCTCTCACCCAGTTCTGTTAAGATACAGTAAATCTCTTGTTTACATTCAAAAAGTAACTAGCTCCTATAATTTCTTCTTGCATCACACCCACCATGTCTGGTAACCTACTCTACAATGAATGATGTCAGCTCTCCCTAACCCTTGAGGTCCCCATTAGGCCTCTGGGGCCCCAGGGACCTTGCTACGCACCGTATTATGTTTTTTTTTTTATTCATTAACCACTTGAGCCCCGGAAGGATTTACCTCCTTACACAGTACGCCTGTTGGGGGTCTGCGGTCAGGAAAGGAGCCAGTACCTCTGCCCAGACTTTATCAGGCAGACCCTCCCTTGCTGCAACCCGCTCAAACATAGCTAGGTATGCTTCCACATTGTCTAAGGCCGTCATCTTTTGCAGGGTCAGCTGCACTGCTTTCCGGGGGTCACTCTTTACAGTGGGATCATCTTTCGACATTTCAGCCTGCTGGGTCACCATCTTTTGTAATCCCACTATCTGTTCACTCAGTAAGCGATTTGTTTCCTGTTGTACAGCGACTGTCTGCACCAGGATCTGCTCCTGCTGAACCTGTGCTTGTACCAGGGCCTGCTGGGCCTCCTGTACCAGGGCCTCCTGATGGCGGGCCTGGACCTCCTGATAGCGGGCCTGGGCCTCCTGATGGCGGGCCTGTGTTTGTACCAGGGCCTCCTGATGGCGGGCCTTGGCCTCCTGATGGTGGGCTTGCGCTTGTGTATTAGCCAATACCAGCTGCCTAACCACATCCTCCATGGCTTGTTCAGAAAATGTCACTGTCTGCGCAGCTTTAACCCAGGACATGGGATTAGACTGGACCACTCAAACTGCCCGATGCACGCTCCACCAATTGTAGGGGATCAGGGGGTGAAGAGCTGGCTCAGAGGCAGTCCAGTAAAATAAAATTGGCTTTTATTCAGCAAAAAAAAACATAAGATCAGACAGACTTGTCTTATCACATGGATGTGCACACAGGTACAGCTCACAGTTCATCAGCCCACAGGCTTAGAGGTAACAGTTCATAGCTCCAAACACAGCTAAAGTCTTTTTGTGGTTTAAGCTCACCCAGCAGGTACACCTTCCAGCAATGGACGTTTCCACACAGCGTGCTGCTGTGTCTCTCTCTCCTACTCAACAACTCCACACTGACACTTTCAGCACACCTGATAATAAGCAGGCCTGAAGGGGAAGTACTTGTCTTCTTCAATTAACCCCCTCTTAACCCTGCCCCAGGCTGACCCTCTACAAGCCACATCGTTTGTTATCCGTAGGTGATAAAGGAGTATAGTGGCTTCTAACCAAAGTATTCCTCAAAGACCGAGATCTTTTGAAAGTAATTTCGAGATAATCCAGCAGATGTTTTGATACATTGGGATCCCCTTTCAGAAGATACCAGTATTTTTTGAGAATGTTACGCACTTGGGAGTGTTGACCGCAAAAACGTGTTATCAGTCTGACTCCCGAATTGGATTTGAGTGGTCTGTGGCCATGAATAAGGGTAGTTCTATTTTGTTTTTTGGCTTTCAAATAAGATCTTTTGAGGCATTTGTTACTATATCCACGATGACGTAGTCGTAATTGAAGTTTTTTGGCCTCTAATTCGAAATCTGCTTCGTTACTGCAGTTTCTTTTTAAACGAAGATATTGGCCATACGGGATGCTTGCCACCAAAGGAGCCGGGTGAGAACTCGAAGCATGCAGCAAAGTGTTTGCTGCCAATGGTTTTCGGAACAAGGTAGATCCAATGTCACCATTCGGGTTGACAAAAATTTGTATATCAAGAAAGGTCAAACGCGAACGACTCCTCTCCATAGTGAACTTGAGATTGAACAGGTTGACCCCAAGAGTGTCAACAGGTCCAACTCAGTCCCTGTCCAAATGAAGAAGATATCATCAATATACCTTCTCCATATGGGAATCACATCAAAAAATCTTTGTAAATCATCTCGATGGAAAATATGTCGCTCCCACCCCCACAGGTACAGGTTGGCATATGAGGGGGCACATTTAGTCCCCATAGCCACCCCCTGGACCTGGAGGTAGTGGGAGTGTCCAAAGAGAAAGATGTTAGTCAAAATAAAATAAAGCAGCTTCAAAACAAATTGATTGTAGTCCATTGAGGCCTCGCCGCTCTTGGAAATGAAGCCCTCCACAACTCTGACACCCAAATCACGAGGGATGGAGTTGTAGAGAGCTTCAACATCGAGAGACACGAGCCATGAGTCCTCAGAGATTGAAATCCCGTCCAACACCCTCAACAAATCTCTGGTGTCTTGTAAATAGGAAGTTAAACCCTCCACATGTGGATGGAGGAAATGATCAATTAAGGCACTAGCATGTTCAGTGAGGCATCCATTACCGGACACTATCGGGTGTCCAGGTGGATTGGATGCATGTTTGTGAACTTTTGGCAAGGCATATAAGGTGGGTGTTTTAGGGTTCTGGACATTTAAGAATTCCTAGGTTTTCTTGTTGATTAGTCCATGGTGATAGGCAGAGCCAATTAGTTTCCTATATTGGATAATGGTGTAATTAACATGGCTTTCAGGAATTTTGCGATACCATTCATTGTTCTCTCAAGAGTTTCCCAACCATCGATTTATATTGGCTGTTGTCCATCACAACCAGATTTCCACCCTTATCTGAGGGCTTAATGGTAATACGTGTTTCATGCTGTAAGGAGGTAAGGGCCTCTCTTTGTTGAGTGGTTAGATTGGATTCCCTTAAGCCCAACCATTTGGTTCTACATATTTCATTTGTTACCTGTTGTGTAAAGGCCCAAATGTTGGGATTACCTTGTAGGGCTGGAAACCTAGTAGATTTAGATTTAGATTTTGTAATCCTTGGGAACAGAAGCAATGGGGGGAGGTGCAGACCGAGGAGAATCGGATATCCCCCGAGACAGCGAATCTGCCTCATCCAAATCCGTCTCATCAATGTGCCCCCACTCCCACAGTTCCATCAATTCTTCCATAGCTTTAATGTCATTTAAACTCATCCCCTGCAGGGATAGATCTGGCTGGTGTGGAACATGAATCGATGGTTGGGATCTGTCACATAAAATCGGGAACATTAATTTGTGAGCAAATAAATTTAGGTCTTTAACCAATTCAAATGTGTCAACAGATTGGGTAGGGCAGAAAGTCAATCTAAGTTTTAAAACCGAAATTTGGGCTTCAGTAAGAGTAATTGATGAAAAATTGATTATTTCAAACTTGTTTTGGATTGCTTCGGAGGTATCAAAGTCGGATCCAATACTTTTTTAAGGTCGTGTACGGGTTGGGTAAAGATCGGGGCTGTGCGAAAAACCCGATTCAGTGGTGGCTACAGCCTGTCCCACATTGATCTGGGGGGAGGTCGTAGTCAGCAGTGAATCGGATGTGCCGAAGTGAGGGCTAGTGTCAGATTGAACATGTGTTTTGACAGTGCCTGAAGATTTGGCCACTGAGGCTCTGGTGTTCATGGGAGTGCGGTTTAAATTGGGAAGCTCTTTAGGCTTACCACCAGATTCATTGACGTTACCGTTAGTGCGTTTATGGTGAGATTGCTTCCTCGATGAAGTGATTCGATCCGTTACCTGTGAAGAAGGGATAGAAGTAGAAGATAGTGATGAGGTATCAGAATCTGACTGTTCTGAAATAACTGTAATTGGATTGAGTTTCTTTTGAATATTTTTCCTCTTATTCCTAAGAGGTGTCCGATTGTAGGCTTGGCGGTTATCATATGCAAGTTTGTCCCTCATAAACTTTTTTTCCTTGGTTTTTAATAGTTCAGTTACATATTGTTCCAAGCTTGCCTTGAGCGCAATTTCGCAAACTGCAAAGTGTGCATCCAGGGTAATTGGCTTATTATCCTCATATAATTTTTCAATGTCGCCATCTACCATAGTTAGTTCATTGGTATAGTGACAGCAGAGAAGGTGCATAATTTTCGCAGAACATTGTTGTAAATTGGCCTCCCATTGGGATTTAAAGTCTGGTTCGAGTTTATGAATGGTTGGAAAGATTTGGATTCTCAAGCCCCAAGGGGACATTTGATCATCCGCATATTTAGTAAAGTACCATTTATTCCAATAAATTCAAGATTTTCTTTCCAACATCCGTTGGAGTCTCAGAAAAAAATCAATCAATCAATTTCAACTGTACCATATAGGCTCTGAGAGGCTTGACCAGTTTGACCACTTATGAAATTTATGAAACAAAGAGATTCATTTTTGGAACCCATGTCTATGTAGTGAGATGTGTTTCTGTGCTCTGTTTCTGTGCTTTCACTCATATGCCTTCTATGTCCTTTGAATTAAATTACATTTTTGATTATTATTATTTGGACTGTTCATATGTATGAATATAAATATGTATTTACAAGTTCTCTTTGTATTTTGTTGCCTTAGCATTTATTGCAAGCTGCATCACCTATCTCCTGAGGAAGCTCGAATGAGCGAAACATGTTGAGAGTAGCAGCTGTTTTTTTTATTTATAAGATTGGTAACATTCCATGTATTTATGCTTTGTACCAGGCTTATATCCATTGTTATGTATTGATACTTTTATCGATGCTCTTTTCTCTATTTTTATTTTTTGTATAAATAAAAATAAAACCTTTTATAAAATATTGTTTCGATCCATCCAATCTGCTACCGTTTAAAGTCCCAGGGGTTGGTTACCCTCCAGCCCTTCTGGTTTTCTCCCCCCTTCTCCATTTGGAATTTTGAATATCTCACTGCCTGTGATTGGCGAAGTGCCAAGTTCCTGGCGGGCTCTTCACGTGGGGTGTGCAAACACTTAGGAGCTCATCCTTATTTCTGAGGACTGGTGACCAGAACTGGACAGCATACTCCAGGTGTAGCTGGACCAGAGTCTTGTAGAGTGGGAGAATTATCATTTTATCTCTGGAGTTGATCCCTTTTTAATGCATGCCAATCTTCTGTTGGCTTTGCTTGCAGCAGCTTGGCATTGAATGCTATTGCTGAGCCTATCATCTACTAGGACCCCAGCTCCTTTTCCATCCTGGATTCCCCCCGAGGTTCTCCCCCCCCCCTGTGTATGGATTGCATTCACATTTTTGGCACCCAAATGCATTGTTTTACATTTTTACACACTAAACCTCATTAGCCATTTTTTCCAAAAAAATTTAGTTTGGAAAACTGTAGCGCAATAACAGCGCGACATAAAAAATTTCAACGACTGAGATTTTATTCTCGAGGATCTCTGCTAAAAAAAAAAAAAAAAAAAAAAAAGAAAAAACACACACACACACACACACATATATATATATATATAGCACTAACCCCCCGAAGGAGCTGCTGGTTTGATCGGGCTTACCATTACCTTCTTATAATCGATTTACGTCTAGGGGTTCCTGTGGTAGATGGCCCAGTAACTTTAGAGACTGACGACAGATCCGCATAAAGGGATTTTTGTTTCCAAAAAGGTAGTCAATAAACAGTCTCTTAAAATAGGATCAGAGGGTAAGGAGGAAAGTTCAGGTACTCTTAGTGTCAAATCAATAATAAAGAACTCTCTTACTTTGACTAAATCCAGAGAATAGCCATTCACAGCTGTACGTTCACTCAAGTTGGATAGTCCCTCTCTCACAAGGCCTAGCAGCCTATAAGGTGCTTAAATCAGGAACAAGTCTCTGTCACAGACATTGTTGTAGAACATGTAGGAAACTAGGACTTGTAGAACACTCTTGTGATACCTGGATCTTTTTAGCCGGTTTGGTGATACCCACGAGATTGGATTCACTTAGGTCCCCCAGCCCCACCAGGCTCTTGCTAAGAAGCCAACCCATACGTGGCCTTCTTCTGAAGAGTCTTCCCCTGGATAGCTACGAAGTTGCTGGGCCTCTCCACAACCGGAGACAGCACTGAACCACCTTGGAATCCTTCCTTTAGTTTCCTTGCCTCGGGCTAGCCAACCCCGAGACATAGAGTCAGGTCGATCCGCACCCCAGGCCATAGCCTTCCTGGGGGACTGGTCAGGAGGACCAGGACCATGGAGTCAGAACATACTTCTGGATCAGAACCTCGAACCATGTGACATCCGCATCTTAAATATCCTCTCCCAGAAAGCACAGCAAGAGTGACACTCCCACTGGGCTGGCTCAGAGAGAAAGTAACCTTAAAGCACCCAACCAAACTGTGATTCCATGCCTGCCAGAAGAAACAGTGCCTCCTGTGGCCAGGCTGAACATACTACAGTCCAGTCAGACTGATGCTGAGGTCAAAATTTGGAATAATTATACCCAAACCAAACTGCAGCTCAGGTGTAACCTTAAATTTCAAAAACACATAGCGCGTGCTCTTCAGGAATCGGGGCTATATATATATATATATATATATATATATATATATATATATAATGTTTGGGGGTTGTAAGTAATTGTCTAGCAAAAAATACTGATTTTAACTTGTAAGCAATAAATGTCAGAAAAAGGCCCGGTCAGCAAGTGAAAACAATGGTGCTAAAGCAGGAGCACTTCTCTATATTGTGAGCCTGCAAAGTGTAAAGTTTTTTTTCCTGTTTGCATCCAATAAAGTTATTGATGAAATAGAAAAAAAAAAAAAAGGTGTCGCTGTGTGGAGGGGGCGTGTTCTGAGAAAGGGGCGTGGGCGGTGTCAGTGTGCAGACAGTCTCCTCATTCATCCGGCGGCGGGATATGTTGTACTGAGCCGTACCCCGGAGAGACATCCGCCCCCCTCACACGAAGGAAAATGCTGCGGGTGTGTAGGAAGGCCCGGGCGGCGGCGCTCGCTCAGGTAAGCGAGGACGGGAGGTTGTATAGCGGATATTGGACGGCGGGCGTTTCACTGACAGTACAGACCGCTGTGTACGGTGTATGTGTGAGACTCCTGAAGCGACAGCTAGGCCTATTCGGTCTATACCGGCATTGCAAGGGCACAGGGCTTTCTGTCAGAGGCTGCGGGACTAGAAGACTTTTGCTGTAGCCAATTGGAGCTCGCCGTTATACCAGAGCGACCAATGACAGCGCGCAGCCTTAGTCGCTCCGACCAGTCAGCTTTCACGGTGGTGACCTTTCAACTTTGTCAGCGTATGGGGGCGGGACGCGCCGCGAGCGACGTGGTCTGTTGTCAAATGGCATGCGGATTGGAATGGATGGGCGTGTGGCTCAGCCAATGGAAGTGCAGTGTTGGTTTAGGTCATGTAGTGGGCAGCGGGGAGAATCCAGAGGACAGATGCTGGGATGAGCAGTGCGGGGTGATCAGTGGGAGGAGGAGGGGAGCGCAGTGTGTGTGTTGTACCATAGGAGGGTGATCAGTGCCTGGGAGGCTGTGCAGCTCTCCTGTGACACCGGCCCCAGGAGGACGTGACCTTGCCGAGTGTCCCTCCCAGTCTCAGGCCTTAGTCAGAGCCCGGCCCTCCTTATCTCAGCATTGTACAGCAGTCTGGAAGTGACAGATACCGCTGTGCCCATGTGCACCAATCATTCACCTTTTATTCCTGAGTTTGTCAAGTGATGAAAGCAGATCACCAATCCCCGAACTCCGGCATCATCCCATACTACTTTTGTTGCTAAGGACGTTGCTAAGACTCTTCCAGCTGTTAGGCCCCAGTCACACTTGTGCGACTTTGGACCCCCCCCATACTCCTTCACATGGGGGGTATCTGGGTTCCCTCTTACTAAAGGGGGTTCCAGATTCTGATGACCCCCCCACAACCACTGGCCAGGGTTGTGGGAAAGAGGCCCTTGCCTCTATCAATATGGGGGCAAGGTGCTTTGGGAAGAGGGGAGGGTGCCCCCTCCATGTTGAGGGCATGTGGCCTGGTATGGTTCAGGAGGGGGGCGCTCACTCATCCCCCCCCCCCCCCCCCATTTCTAGACCTACCAGGCTTCATTCTCGGGTAAGGGTCTGATGTGTATTTTAGGGAAGACCCCCAAGGCTTTTTTTTTTTTTTTTTTACGTTTTGCCATGGTGTTTCCCTTAAAATCCATACCAGACCTGAAGGGCCTGGTATGGATTGAGGGGGATGCAGGTTTCTTTTCTTTTAAAGCTGAGTTCTGCCTTTAAAATAAGTTAAAGTAAATAAATTGTTCGCTGCAAATACTACAGCTGCTGACTTTTTAAAATAAGGACATTTACCTGTCCAGGGTGCCCGCAATACCCTCACCCGAACTGTCCACAAAGTCGCACTCATCCAAAGTTGCTCAATTTGCACCGTAAAGTCACAGTGGAAATCACACAAGTGTAAATGGACACTTACTGCTCACCTCCAGCAGCACAGGATTCAGCTCTCAAACACTGAGCTCAAAGCTACTGCGTCGGAGGTAGAGAACAACGATGTGAGGGGGACTGATTCCAAGAGCGATCTCCCTCCTGTGATAGTCGAGGTGAACAGGGACAGCTAGGTGTCTCTCTGGGAGACTTCCGGTCAGGCTCCATGATATATGTATAGGGCCTACACCTATAGCAAGGGCATTATTCAACTTTGGTTGAAGCTGCAGTTTGTTTTTATCTACAGGGGCATGTGAGGGGTTTGATTAAGGCTTCTTTCACACTGGGGCGGCAAGTCTGTTAGCGGTAAAGCACTGCTAGTTTTAACGGTGCTTTACTGCTGTTTAAGCAGCGCTTTTCGGCCACTAGTGGGGTGCTTTTAACCCCCAAGAAGGGGTTAAAAGCGCCTGTGTTGTAGCGCTTTGGAAGTGCTGCCCAATCATTCCAGTGCGCAGAGGTGGTGTAGGAGTGGCTTATCCCCCGCCCCAAAGATACGGCTTGCAGGATATTTATTCCCCTTCCCACAATCACACCGCCCAGTGTGAAAGCACTCGGGCTTTCACACCGGGAAGGCATCAGAGGCAGTTTATAGGCACTATTTTTAGCGCTAAAACTCTTGAAAACTACCTGTGTGGAAGGAGTCTAAGAGAGAGAGTTTGCTTTTGCGATGGTGGAAGTGAACAGTAACAGCGAGGAGCGTCTTAGCAACGTTCTAGCAACAAGGCAGGGTAGGATAATGTGATCTCTGGGAGGTTTTCAGATTAGGATTTACTGCGAGAAGGCGATGGCTGCTGACACCGCAGCCTTAAAGTTGAACTGTAGGCAAAACTTTTTTTCCGTTTTGGATAGAGTAAGGGAGGGTTATTAACCCTGACAATTATTTTTTTTTTTTTTCAATCTGTGCCCCATTGCAGAGATTTTCCTTCATTTCCTGTCCCATAGCCAAAAAAGTGAGAGGGAATGCCGGAAAATTAAGGGAGCTTAGGGACCCCAAAGTCACCAGAACTCCCGTTGGAAGATTTCCTGTATTACTTTTCTAGGAACAACCCAAAATGTGGGATTTTACTTTTACTTTTAACGATTAACAGAACAAATAGACTGTGAATTTTCTTAATGGGTGGCACAGCAAAAAAAAAAAAAAAAACAGAACAGCCTTCTAATCACTCTCTCCTCTATCCAAAAAAACAAACAAACATTTTGCATTTTTTTATTATTATTATACTGGATTTATATAGCGCCGACAGTTTACGCAGCACTTTACAACATTAGGGTAGACATTACAATACAATACAATTCAAGACAGAGGGAATCAGAGGGCCCTGCTCGTTAGAGCTTACAATCTAGGAGGGAGGGTCAAGTTATACAAAAGGGTAATAGCTGTGGGGGATGAGCTAATGGAGAAAATAGTGCAGTTGTTAGATGGAGGCAGGATAGGCTTCTCTGAAGAGGAAAGTTTTCAGGGATCGCCTAAAAATGGATACATTTGGAGACAGTCTGACAGATTGGGGTAGTGAGTTCCAGAGGATGGACGAGGCTCGGGAGAAGTCCTGGAGGCGGATATGGGAGGAGGTGATGAGGGAGCTAGAGAGCAGGAGGCCTTGGGAGGAATGAAGTGGGCGATTCGGTTGGTATTTTGAGACTAGGCTAGTGATGTAGCTGGGGGCAGAGTTGTGGATGGCTTTGTAAGTAAGTGTTAGTATTTTGAATTTAATTTGTTGGGCAAGTGGCAGCCAATGGAGGGATTGGCAGAGTGGGGTTGCAGACACTGTGCGGTTTGTAAGGTGGATGAGTCTGGCAGCAGCATTCATGATGGACTGAAGGGGGGATAGTCTATTTAAAGGTGAACCAATGAGGAGGGAGTTGCAGTAGTCAAGGTGAGAGATAACCAGGGAGTGAATCAGGAGCTTTGTGGTTTCCTTGGTTAGAAAGGGACGTAGTTTAGAGATGTTGCGGAGGTTGAGGGGGCAAGCTTTGGAAAGTGATTGGATGTGGGGCTGAAAGGAGAGTTCAGAGTCCAGGATAACACCTAGTACCCTGACATGTGGGGATGGGTGGATGGTTGTGCCATTACTCTTGACAGAGAAGTCGGGGGAAGAGGTGAGTGGGGGAGGAAATATAAGTTCGGTTTTGGACAAGTTGAATTTAAGGAAGTGTTGTGACATCCATACAGATATGTCTGTTAGTAAGTTGATGTGTGAGGAGACTGATGGAATGAGTTGAGGGGTGGAGAGATAGATTTGTGTGTCATCAGCGTAAAAATGATATTGAAAGCCGTGAGAGGCTATCAGCTGACCCAGGGAAGAGGTGTAGATTGAAAATAAAAGGTCTAAGAACAGAACCTTGGGGGACCCCGATAGAGAAGGGAAGAGGAGTGGAGGAAGTAGAATTGTAAGTGAGACTGAAGGTGCGTTGGGACAGGTAGGATGAGAGCCACTGAAGAGCACAGTCACGGAGACCAAGGGAGTAACGTTTTTTGAGGAGGGGAAGTAGGAGTACAGAATAGTGTCCGTTGGTTTTTGCAGTTAGTAGGTCATTTGTGAGTTTTAAAAGAGCAGTTTCTGTTGAGTGTTGAGGGTGAAATCCAGATTGAAGGGAAACAAGAAGGTTGTTTTTAATGAGGTAGTCGCTCAGTTGGTTGTAAACCAGGCATTCAAGGAGTTTATAGGAAAATGGGAGCAAGGAGATAGGGCGTAGGTTGTTAAGATTGGTAGGGTCCAAGGATGGCTTTTTAAGTATGGGGTGACCAGTGCATGTTTTAGAGCATTGGGGAAAATGCCAGAGGTGAGAGAGAGATTGAAGATGTGAGTTAGAGAGTGTAGGATAGTCAGATGGCGACCGTAGTGTTTGAGAGGGAATAGGATCCAGGGGGCAGATGGTTAGGTTAGGTATATAAATTCACCCAAAACCATTTTTGCTCTTTACTCACAATATTTAGTCTCCTGTGTTAAAAAACCATCCATGGAACATGTGAGTCACTAGAGAGAGAAAGAATGTCTTCTCCAAGAAAAGGACTTCCTTGGCTGTGATGCCTTTTACTCAGCCATGCCAGTTCTTTTGCCGTATTTCATGTAATCTATATCATCTGCTTGCCTGGAAATGTTCCTGGTCATCTGACTTGTGTGTGGCTCAGTGAGCATGTATGCATAATTAATGTGCTTCTTGCCAAGCTATTCCGCCACAAATTCTTTCCTACCTCACTATTACTCCTGCCAGTGAAACGTTTACCACTGTCTGAAAATGTTTTCAGAGTTAATTTACGCATAAGTGTTCAAATGGCACACGCTAATGCAGGTTTTCTAACACGTTACAGCACACGTTCACATAGTTAATCTAGTTGAAATAACATTCAGTCCAACCCACAGGAAAAAAAAAAGAATCACAAATTGAAAACCCCCATATACACAGTCCTATACCCACAGCTGATAGAGAGGGCACCCCCCCCAATAAAGCAGGATCCAATTTGCTCACCGGGGGGAAAAAAATTATCCTGATTTACCCCCCCCCCCCCAGCCAAAGAGGCAATCGGCGTGCATGCATTGCATTAAGGCTGGGTTCACACTAGAGAAGTGTTTCTGAACGCCAGTCCTCAAGGCGCCCCAACAGGCCATGTTTTCCCTCAGATGGTAATTACTAAGGCAGTGAAACTGATCAAATCACCTGGGCAAAATAATGGAAAGCCTGAAAACATGACCTGTTAGGGTGCTTTGAGGACTGGAATTGAGAAATGCTGCTCTCAGCAGGGGGTCCGGTGTGTTTCCATTCACCGGTTCAGGTCCAATTTCGGCCCAAATTTTTGCCTGAATTCAGACCAAAAGACACACCGGACCCCTGTGCAATTCGCACCGGAGCCACTCCTGAGATGTGAGAGCCAGTCACAATCTCTTGCTATGCGAATTGGGGAAACCCACATCCAATTTGCAATAGTGTTAATCCAGCCTGAAGGATAAGTTCACCTTTTCTAAAAAAAAAATAAAAAAAAATAATTAAATAATAAAAGCACATAATGTGCATGTAAAGCTTTGTACCTGTGATCAGCAGATCCTGGGTGCAATGCCAGGCTCCAGCAGACACCCAGTCGGCTGTCTGCTCTTACCTTCCATTTAGGCAGACAGTTACTAGAGGCAGGAAGAATTGATGAACTACAAGAGCGCTCACCAGCACCCCCATAGTTCATTGAGAACAACAAGCCATTGGCCGTGGCAGCAGATGGTACTTGCAGTTAATTAATGCACAGAACTCGGTGAATGAATGACACAACCGGGTGGTTAGAGCCCTGCACACCCACATTTGTTTTTAATTGTAACAGTGTGTGCCGGGAGAGGAACCCCCACCCACTGTCACAGGGAGACGGGGGCATTGGGGAAGAGGATGCAGGAGCTGGAACATGTTGCATATTCCACCCCAAGTATGAGTGTTCCAAATGTGAAGTTCTTCAAGGCAGCCTATTCATTACAAGGATGTTCAATTCCTATCTCCTGGCGACAGGGATATTCAGTTCTGGGTTGTGGGCAAGTTGTTTCTTTTTTACATTTAGCCCCGCTGTGAGCAAGCAGCAGGGTTTAGAGCAGACAGTTCACTCTCTTGTAAAAACAAAGCGACTTACTAGCCGCTGGATTGCTTTTACAAGTAGCGGGAGGGAACATATAAAAACAGAGAGAAAAAATTAAACTAAAACCGTAGTTTGGGCTTTGCACACGCTTTAAACCCACACTGTTTTTTAAGAGGAAATTCATGAACTCAACGGTAGAAAATTATAAGCTTACACTGACGTCGTAAAATTAAACTTTTTGGCTCTGTTTTCTTGAGATTCACAGCAGTAAATCTGAAGTGCAAAAATCCTACCAAGCAGTGTAGAATGAGCGGCGCTAAATACTCAGTGAATATGCTAATGATATACACTCTCAACTAAAATGTATCCAATAAAGTATATAAATAACATTGATTGTTACCACTTTAGACTATAATAGCAACACCCTGTGAAGTGAATAGATGCAACAAATTATATGAATGAATAAGGGCCGGTTCACACTGCAGGCGATGCGAGGCGACACCGACTTGCCTCGCCGCGACCTCAGCGGCAACTTGCAGATGACTTCTGTATAGAAGTCAATGCAAGTCGCCCCGAGGTCGCCCGAAAGTAGTACAGGAACCTTTTTTCTGAGTCGGAGCGACTCGAGTCGCTCCTCTCAGAACGGTTCCATTGTACAGAACGGGGGCGACTTGTCAGATCGAGGCGAGGCAAGTCGTGTTGCCTCGCATCGCCCGCAGTGTGAACCGGCTCTAAAGTGTCCAGTTTTTAAACACAAAAAGTCCAACGTTCATTAGTTCGTGACCAGTGAATCAATAATCAATTATTATTCATAAAAACTTCCAGGAACACTCCTCTACCACACCACCGTGACTGTGACATCAATCCCCTTATGTGCACACACTCACCAGCTGTTTATGCCTCACACTGCCGTGTTTGGCTATAAACACGGCAGTGTGAGGCATGGGAAGTGGCCAAATTTAAAACCAGCAATGGCTACAACAATAGTAGCTCGTAATTTGGAGGTCTGGCTGAATCAGTTGCAAGGCAATTTGGAAAGTGGGACCTCCGGAAAGGAAATTCTTGATTCCCTTCACATGCTGCACAAGGCGGCAGGTTATATGGTAAACGCGTCGTCAGAGTCGATCAAGCTATCGGCAAAGACCGCTGCCCTAGTAAATTCCTCTTGTAGGGCTTTATTGTTAAACTCCTGGTCGGGGGGACCCGGCCTCAAAAGTTAGGCTGTGTGGCATCACATTACAAGAAACCTCTTGTTTGGCCAAGTTCTAGACTGTACTGCCAACAAGAAAAAGGCCTTTCCTAGTAAAAATAAGAAAGCCCGGGGAAACGTTTTGTTCGCCCCCAAAGACAAGGGCCCTCACAGGGGCAGACACTTAAAGGGTCAACCTCCTAAGAAACAGTGGGGAAGCAGGAAGGTGTCCTGTTTTGTTCTCCTAAGAAAACCACAAAATCCCAGTGACCTAGTTCCTGTGGGAGGGAGATTGGGCTAGTTCCCCCCACAGTGGGAAAAGACTACCCCCAAATGCGGGGAAGGCTATTGAATCCAGTTCAGGGGCACTCTGCCCGCAAAGACGTTCGTAACCACGCCTCCGAGAGATCCTCAGAAGTCGACAGCCTTGTTGTCACAAATTGGCAACTTGCTAGACCAGTCGTTCTTATTCCAGTGCCACAGCGAGGGGGGGGGGGGGGGGGGTTGGTGGGAGAAAAACGCAATTTCTTTTTTTTTTTCTTTTTTCTTTTTTTACGTTTTTGTAGTAAGGAAAGTGTCGGGCCAATTCCGCCTAATACCGAATTTGAAGTTACTGAACAAATGGGTGATCTACAAGAAATTTCGGATGGAAACAATCTTTACGGTGAAGTCAAATCTTCCCCCAGATTGCTTCATGGCCTCCTTTGATCTGAGGGACACTTATTTACACGTCACGATCCACGAAGAATCTCAAACATTTTTGAGGGTGGACATCAAGTGTTGAAAGCAGGTCCTACGTTTTCATTTCGGGGCCCTGCCATTTGGCCTGTCCTCATCCCCCAGGATTCTCACAAAAATCCTGGCGGAGGCGCTGGCCCTCCTGAGACTAATATTTAGATACTTGGATGACCTTTTATTTTTTGCACCCTCCACGCCCCGATTACAAGGAGATCTGTGGGTGGCATTTCCTTTCTGGAAAACTGAAAAGTAAATTGAGCTTTGGCGCTAAAACCTTTTTGTGTACTATAAATATAAATGCTGATACTCTGAAGAGTTAAACGAGACCTAATGTGGAAATCTCCCAAACTCCACTATATGCGTGATATTTAACGAATTACGTGAAACAAAAAATAAATATATAAATGAAATGTGTGTCTATTATCTTACAACACAAACATGCACATGTGTAGTGAAAAATATGGTTAATCTGTCACAATTAAAAATATTAGGTGCTTTAGTGGAAAATCATATGCGAGCCAAAAATTATGCTCAAAATCCTCAAAAGTGACAATCAGAAAAGCATTGTGAAAATACCAAGTAAAAACAACAAAAAATCATATAATGTCCAACTAAAAATATTTTTTCAAAATCGCATCATCTAGTTGCTGGAAAAACGCATGGAACTTTTATCAGATGAGGAAGGTGAAGCAAGGTGACTGGTGTAAAAGGGTTGAATGCATTCCTCTCCGGTGCGCCACTCTGTGTTAGAAAAGAGATATATATATGCGCTCACCAGACACCAAACCCTCAATGGGTTAACCGAACAGTCACAGTATGAGCCACTGTGCAGCTTTCTTAGGGCTCTGCCTCCGCTGTGCTGTGGGGATATTTTGCACTCTTCCTTCCGTAAATAGTCCGTTTAGCGTTTATACATAAAGGGAAACAGAAGTACAGCCATAGTGCAATACTGTTGTATGAACGTTCTTGTTTATTTAAAATCAGGTTACTCACAAAGTCTGAAAAGACAAATCGCTATGAAATTGATTGCGCCGGCGTTGCTGCTTGAATAACAGTGTAAGGTGCACGTCCTAGGCCACGCGTGGCGTGGCCTAGGACGTGCACCTTACACTGTTATTCAAGCAGCAACGCCGGCGCAATCAATTTCATAGCGATTTGTCTTTTCGGACTTTGTGAGTAACCTGATTTTAAATAAACAAGAACGTTCATACAACAGTATTGCACTATGGCTGTACTTCTGTTTCCCTTTATGTATAAACGCTAAACGGACTATTTACGGAAGGAAGAGTGCAAAATATCCCCACAGCACAGCGGAGGCAGAGCCCTAAGAAAGCTGCACAGTGGCTCATACTGTGACTGTTCGGTTAACCCATTGAGGGTTTGGTGTCTGGTGAGCGCATATATATATCTCTTTTCTAACACAGAGTGGCGCACCGGAGAGGAATGCATTCAACCCTTTTACACCAGTCACCTTGCTTCACCTTCCTCATCTGATAAAAGTTCCATGCGTTTTTCCAGCAACTAGATGATGCGATTTTGAAAAAATATTTTTAGTTGGACATTATATGATTTTTTGTTGTTTTTACTTGGTATTTTCACAATGCTTTTCTGATTGTCACTTTTGAGGATTTTGAGCATAATTTTTGGCTCGCATATGATTTTCCACTAAAGCACCTAATATTTTTAATTGTGACAGATTAACCATATTTTTCACTACACATGTGCATGTTTGTGTTGTAAGATAATAGACACACATTTCATTTATATATTTATTTTTTGTTTCACGTAATTCGTTAAATATCACGCATATAGTGGAGTTTGGGAGATTTCCACATTAGGTCTCGTTTAACTCTTCAGAGTATCAGCATTTATATTTATAGTACACAAAAAGGTTTTAGCGCCAAAGCTCAATTTACTTTTCAGATTTCTAGCCTATTCCCATTTATAGGGATAGGTTTCAAGCACAGGCAGCTTTAACCCCTTATAGTTCACTTCATTTTAGTTATTTTTTAACCTGTCTGGTGAACAGGTAAATTTGTCCATAGCGCAATCTTATTTTTCCCTATTGTCCTTTCTGGAAAAGCTGGGGTGGTTGATTAAACAGGGAGAAGTCAAACTACAGGCCTTACAGTACTTTTGGCTTCTTGGTGATGCAGAAGATCTATCTCACAGAGGAGAAAGTAGAAAAGGTGAAGGTGACGGCAGCCTTTTTTCAGAACAATCTGGCAGTTTCCATGTCGGGTCTCCTGGCAGCAACAATCCTTGCAGTACCATGGGCAAGGGCCCATTTCAGGTGTCTCCAGACTAATATCCTAAACAGCTGGAACGGAGTGCAGGATTCGCTGGACACGACCTTCTGCCTATCTCCAAAGACCAAGAAGTCTCTGTGGTGGTGGAGGAACAAAGAAAACCTTGTGCAGGGTCTATTATGGTCTTTTCCGGTGTCCGTCCGCATCATCATGGCCAGGGGGGCACCCACTGGGGGTCAAGAGTAGCCCAAGGACGCTGGGAGAAAACACAGTCCCAAAGATCAGCCAACTGGAGGGAGTTGCAAGCTATCTGGTAGTGCTAAGGGCATTTGCCAGAGAGCTGAAAAGTCACCACGTACAAGTCCTCTCGGACAGTGTGGTAGCAGTCTCTTATTTAAACAAACAAGGGGGAACAAGGTGTCTGTCCTTAATCAGTCTTTTTCTTGGGCCGAGAGGCACCTGAAGTCAATATCTGCATTCCATCTAAAGCAGGGGTCTTAAACTGGTGGCCCCCCAGCTGTTGTGAAACTACAAGTCCCATGAGGCATGGCAAGGATGATCATTACAAGCATGACTCCCACAGGCAGAGGCATGATGGGACTTGTAGTTTCGCAACAGCTGGAGGGCCACCAGTTTGAGATCCCTGATCTAAAGGGAGGGAAAAATCATCTGGCAGACTTTCTGTGTTGGCACCAAGTGTACGAGTCAGAATGGTCACTAAACAGGGACATTTTCCAGTTAACGGTAGAGAAATGAGGCATTCCAGAGGTGGATTTGTTCACCAAAAAATCAAATGCCAAGGTTCCAGTGTACTTCTCGCTAGAAAGAGAAATAGGGGCCAAGGAGATAAACTACATTCAATCTTTTTCCCCTGGTCCTGATGAAGTTTGTTCAAGAGCGCACAATGATCCTAGTGGTCCCGTATTGGCTGAAGAGGCCTTGGTTTTCCACGCTGTTACACGTGGCAGAGGAACCTCCTCTCATGCTGCCCGAGAGGAAGGATCTGATCTCTCTGGGCCCAGTTCTAGTACCAAAAATACAGACCCTGAAATGGTCAGCTTGGTGTCTGAGGAAAGCCTCCTGAAGTCTAAGGGGCTCTCGGACAGGTTGGTAAACAATTCTTTCTAGTATAAAGAAGGTAACCGAAACAATTTATGTTAAATTTTGGAAAGTTTTCTGTTCATGGTTAGATACCAGGAAGGAGTCTGCAAGTATGCTGGCCATCTTGGAGTTTTTACAAGACGGTGCGGGCCAAAGACTGGCGAGTGTTTTTTGTTTCAGAAGCCGTTCCGGGGAAATTGTCGGATAAAGACTGGGGCAGAGTTATGGATTTAAATTTTGTGTTTCCTGCCTCCAGAGGCGGAGCCTATCTCTCTAGTGTTGTCGTCTCCTAGAAACAGATTTACCAGTAAGTCTAACTCTGGTTTTTGGGGTGACAACACTGTCAGACAGGTAAAAATGTTTTATTTGAGGAAAAAAAAAAACAAAGTGTTATTTTCATGATCCAATGCTTTTAGCAAACTAAATGTCATTCAGTTAACATTTACATGTAATTTTCTGTAATTCTGTTTTATAGGAGTGCCTGCGTATTAAGACATCACTCCACCCCCTGCCTGTTGCCAGAGCATACGCTACTGAAGCCCCTGGGTAAGACTTATTCCATTCATGTTCTGATCCCACAGGTGGGGGTTTAGGCTGCTTCTCTCACTTCTTCTGGTATTCTATATCTTGTAATAAGCACAAATATTAACTAGTCAGACTACCTGCCTTAAGCCTATGAATATCGGAAGTAAAATGTCGTCCGGCGATTTTCGGAATGTTAGTACGTTGCTTTTTACAGCCGATTCCATTATTTATTTTTTGTTCGACAAAAGCTGGATGTACAGGCTATAACATTTTTGTCGTACATGAACTTAATGCCTGATTTTCATTTAATTAGTACCGTTTTTTCTTTTTTTGTTATTTTTTTTTGTATACAAAAAATATTGTAAGAGCAAGACTACGCATGCTCAGAAACTTAAAGAATACATACAAAACCATTGAACACGTTATGCCACTTCTGAAGTTGTATTCTGTTGTACGAGAATTTACGTATTTTGATTAACCTCTTCTCTTTTGACGTGAGACTAGCATGCAACATAAAAAAACGGATGACCAGTCGTGCCAAAATCTGATCGTGTGTACAAGGCTTTACAAGTGTGATTAAAGCTGGACATTGATCAAAATTCAGCCAGTTCATCAGGAAACAGCTGAATTTTGATCTATATGTTGCCACCGACAATCAAACAAATGATTGCTTGGCGGCTTTTTTTTTTTTTTTTTT
The DNA here is from genome assembly GCF_037356315.1 of Lithobates pipiens. Classification (NCBI taxonomy): domain Eukaryota; kingdom Metazoa; phylum Chordata; class Amphibia; order Anura; family Ranidae; genus Lithobates; species Lithobates pipiens. The sequence goes on from NW_027507718.1 coordinate 484,044,221, forward strand.
TGCATGCTAGAAGAGGTTACTAAAGTTATGACAATTCTCGAAAGTTATATAGTGTATTGGATTCTTTCACTTCCGAGCATGCGTAGTCTTGGTCACTTGATTTTTTTATTTATTTTTCTCAAATTTTCCTCTTCCATTTGGTTATTTTTGCATTAACTGTTGTGATCGGCTCTCGAAAGTTAACAAATAGATTATCAAATGATATGGGCCCTTAGGATTTTCCACTTGTAATTATTTGAGAGGTGTACACAGGTTTAGGATCTGTCACTCTAAGTTTTTGTCACTGAAGGGACCGGTCTTGTCAGGTCAGATGTTACCATCTTTCACATTAGATAATGCAATTTTCAGAAAGATCAAAGCTAAACTTTTCTGCTGCATGGATTTTACATTGTTCCTTTTACATTATATCTGTGACCTGCAGCTATAATACATAGCAGACATATTATTCTGCAAGGTATGCAGGGTTTTATCTTTTCCCCTCATGATTATTGCTGGCTTTTATCTAGTCATCGTGTGTGTGTGTGTGTGTGTGTGTGTGTGTGTGTGTGTGTGTGTGTATATACATATATATATTTTTATAATAAAAAATGTTTTGGTACACATTTGTTGGGTAATTTATGAAATCGTGTGTGTGTGTGTGTGTACCATGCTCGGCTATCTATGACCAGCCAGCAGGTGGGTTAGGACGTTCAAGTGAACAGGATCTATCTGTTTATGTTTATAAAGAAAACCTGTTAAAGCTCAAATGCTTAAAATGCAATGAACATACACAAGTGTTGTGTGAGGGTTTTTTTTTTTTTTTTTTTTTTTTTTTGGCGGTTTTAGTCACGTGAGCCTTAAGCCAGGCTGTTACTGTTGTACTGTCTGAGGGAAAAAAATAAATTTGATCCAGAATCTTTTTAGTTTTCCTTTTTAATCACCTACTGGCTTGTTAAATATAGTAGAAAACACCTATAGTAATTCCCCGTGGTGGCGAGCATTCGGTGCACTGGCTTGTATTGTCCTCCTAGCAATCAAGTAAACATAGATAAAGGTAAGGCGGCAGCTCGATTTTTCCACAATGAACAAGTTTTATTAAACCAGGTGCGGTAAAAAAATAATATAGGGCTTGTGCGTTTTGGCGTGTAGCCTTAGTCCTAGCCATAATTAATAGATGCATTTGTTGCGGAAGATCGTGCTGCCGGCTTCCCTTTATCTACATACTGGCTTTTTAAAGCGAAAATAAATTCCACTGCTCTTGTCTGTGAGCACCCAGCATTGCCACTGTCTTCTTCCAACCTTGGCCACTTCAGGCCTCCTTGATTGACTGTCCTTGGTTGACTTAATCTCATGCACTCATTAAAGTGGTTCGAAAGTCCAAATGCTTTTTGCCCTAATACATTCTCTGCATTAAAGTGATTGTAAAGGTAAATAATAAAAAATTCAAAAAAAGTCAATACTTACCTGCTTTGTGCAATGGAATTTCACAGAGCAGCTGTGAACTTCCTCTTCTCGGTCCCCTGCCTACACTCCTGGGCCCCTCCTCTGTCCAGTGTCACCACGGGAAGCCGCTTCCCATGGGGGCACTTGTGCATGCTTACTCGCAAGCCCTCCTGCTATTGACACAGAAAGCAGGACTTGGCCCTGCCCCTCATCACTGGCTTTGATTGACAGCATTGGGAACCAATGTCTCCTGGTGCCCCAGCAAAGCTAGCGAGACCCGAAAGTGAAGAGCTGCAGATGTGTAAGTAAAGGGGGGGGGGGGGATACTGACATCTAAACTTTTTTTTTGGGGGGGGGCTTGGCTCTGGGCTTCAGCAAAATGGCAGCCTCCAGCAAGAAGAAACGGGAGCACTGCTGCAGACCATTCATACACTAATTTTGGTAGGATGCTTCTTTCTTGCTAAAGTTATTATGGGTGAAGTTCCACTTTTTAATTTAAGGTGGAACTAAACCCATCAATTTGAATGGTTTCTCAAATCGGTTACATTCAAGGCATGCCTTAAATTACTGTCACAGCTGCTTGTGCTCTTAACTAAATTATCAAGCCATCATATGGCCGATGTCATAACTGATCACGTGCAGCACAAAGCAACTGCAGACTAAAATGGCAGCTTCCTTGGCTGTAAAGGATATGAGGGTCTAGTTTTTCTTTTAAAAGGAAGAGAGGGGGAGGAGTATAGTAGCGCTTGGAGAGAGACGGATGGGTGAGAAACAAAACTATAGGTAAAGGTGATTATGATCATAAAATCCAGTGTTTGGGGGAACAATGCTAACTGATAAGTCAGCAGCTACAGTGAACAGAAGATTTCTGGCACGATCAAAAATTTGTTTTTTTTTGCACTTATTCAACAGACTGCTGTGAACGGTAAAGGTAGCAAATAAGAGAGGTTCATTAATAAGAAAAACATACACTGTAAATGCAGTCCAAACCGCTAATACAACCTTGTTACACTGCACTTGCTGATGCCAATCAATGCAAGGAAAAACTACTAGGACTTATAGCGATAAGTCTGTGGGTAACAAGCTCAGAGATTCAGTATATGTGAGATTACATTTTTAAATACCAAATAATATATAAACAAATAATTTGCAGTGGAATGTTGCCTTCTCACATCCTCAATCTGTTCTGTACAGACCCTCAGCTGGGAAGATTGTTGGCGCAGGGCTGCTGTTTGCTGGAGGTGGAGTTGGGGGCACCGTGCTCTATGCTCACTGGGATCCAAAGTTCCGTGAAAATGTTGAAAAGTCCATACCTTATTCAGACAAACTTTTCGATCTTGCACTAGGACCCGCACCCTACAACCTGCCAAAGAAACCGGTAAGTCAAATCATTCTGCATAATTCTGGGATTTTAGAATAAGAACCTTGTTCCAAGGGATTCAAAGATACCATCCAATTATTTTTCTTGGAATGAATATTTAGGAAATATGTAAAGTATATAAAAGTATATTCTGTTTGGAAATTCTCCAATTGCAGCACAGTATAAAAATACACAGTATATTTTAAAAGATCTTTGGCCAGACTATTGACATTCATTTATTTTACATATTGTTAACTTGCAATAAATAAGCTTTAAAAGTGGTCTTCATTGGTCACTATAGCTAATCCTCTGCCAGGGCAAACCATTCAGAAACAATGCATAATAGACGTCTGCAGTATGTGCAGGAATTACTTCGCTTCACTCCAATGGTCCCATCCCTCGCTGACATCATTTTCTATGTGCCAGTCTTTGGACATCTTCATTGGTTGGTACAGGATAACGTCGCTCATGTGCAGGAATCGGTTGTCCTGGCACACAGTCGGGGCTGTAAGCTGAGCTGTACATACGCGCAGCTCAGTGTACAAGCTGAAGAAGATAGAGCAGGCAGGTAGGTGCATCTTTTTGCAAAGAAAACTGTTCTTTGCATGGATCAAAATTGATAAAGTCCCTGCTGGACCAGCTGACTATTGATCCATGTATGGCCAGCTTTAGGATTAAAACGAAGTCTTCTAGAAAAAAAAAATTCAAGGAAATAACGGTTGGACCCACAAGCCAGTTAAGTAGAGCTGCACTGAATGGAAATTTTGGTACCAGAAATACAAGATGTACTTGGCTGAAAACCAAAAATTACATATATAAAAAAAATTATATATAATTGTATTCAACTTTTTTAATTGAATATGAATTTGTCAGCCATTTTTGGCACTTTTTTTTTTTTCTTTTATCGCAAGAAAATCTCAAGAAAAATGTTTCTCTTTAAATTCTATGTATGTATTCACACTAGTTCATTGTGCTTCCCTTGTGGGGTTAAAAATCCTGTTTGCTGCATTTTTGGCCAGTTAAAAAAAAAAAAAAAAAAAAATGCACCAAAAACACACCTCCCTGTTGAAATGCATTGAAAACGCAGCAAGAACACCCTAATATACCACACATGTTGTGGTTTTGGAGTCACCTGACCTATGAAAAACACATAAGAATGGTAATATCGCCGTAAGATGGCGTGCAATTTCAGAGCTGTTATCCGGCACCCTTTTCTCTGTTTCGGCCTCTGAAATTTTGGTGCATCACTACAGTTAAGGCACCCACTGACTGAGAATAATGGGCTCATTGTTGTGTCCTAGTAAGGAGCACTGGACAAAACAAGTGAACCTTTTAGATGATGAAACCTCCAAGCTCAAGTCTATTACTTCTGTGTCACAATGAGCAGAGAGCCACAGTCCCACTGATCAAACCTCGATGTTCTGAGTAGAGGGCACACTGGCCAAGGAGATATCTCTCTCCTTGGAGATAAAGCTTCAAGTAAGCAAACGTCTGGCATTGGCTTACTCTTCTTCTTCTTTTTTTTTTTTTTTGTCATCTAGGATACATTGGAAGTGGACAGAACTCTCCTGGTGTCATCAGTAGCTAATAGCATGTGATCCCCTCCTGGCTTGGTCTAGTGACACTAAATGCAAAGCACTTAAAGAAGAAGCAATCCCTCTCTAAGAAAAAAAAGAAAAATGCCCTGCAGGATAAAGGCATAATGAGCTAGTATGCATAGCATACTAGTTCATTTTGAATTACTTACCTGAGATCGAAGCGACCCTTGTTCACCCCATCCGTTGCCGCCATGATACCCGGAGTGACTTCTGGGTATCGCTGTGACTGGCTGGAGCAGCGATGACGCCACTCCGGTGCATGCGCGCGCGCCGTCAGTGATCGCCTTCACTAACAGCATGCTCAGTACGCCTGCGCTGTAGACGTCGGTGCCTGTTTTTAGGAAAATATCTCCTTGACCATGTAGGTTAAGGAGATATTTCTTGCACCTACAGGTAAGCCTTAATCTAGGCTTACCTGTAGGTTAAATTGGTTTAAAACTTCCTACACCAATATAATGGCACAGGATACTGATGTGAGTGGTTTGTGTGTGTGCGCGACATTAACAAAACTGATAGACCTGTTATTTGCTTAGTTAAGAGGATTACGTTGGTGATCTTTGTTAATTTGGAGCAGGATTTGCTCTGCTTTCTCAGTTTTAGAAGAGTGGTGCAGGCATTGGGTCCACGCTACTCTGCCAATCCATCCTGTTCTGTCAGACTGGTGGCTCTACTTGTATTGTTTAAACATACTAGCACACTAAAACCTTAGACCTTAAGAAGATTCATTCTCTCTATTTGTCTTGTTTACCGTTATCATTGAAAGTAAAAGACAAAATCCCAAATTTTTGGGTTGTCCCCAGAAAAGTAATAGAGGGGGGGGGAATATCTTCCAATGGGGTCACTATTTCTGGTAATCTGGGGGTGCCTAAGAGATTCCCTTAACCACTTGACCACTGGGCACTTAAACACCCTTAATAACCGGACCAATTTTCAGCTTTTAGGTGCTCTCACATTTTGAATGACAATTACTCAATCATGTAACACTGTACCCATATGAAATTGTTGTCCTTTTTTTCACACAAATAGAGCTTTCTTTTGGCGGTATTTAATCACCGCTGGGTTTTTTATTTTTTTTTGTGCTATAAAAGAGAAAAAGACAGAAAATTCTGTAAAAATAAATCCTGTTATAAAATTTAGCAGATTAGTCATTTTTCTTCAAATTTTGGCCAAAATTTATACTACTACATATCTTTGGTAAAAATAAGTACAAATTGGTGGATATTATTTGGTCTTTGTGAAAGTTATAGAGTCCACAAGCTATGGTGCCAATATCTGAAAATTGATCACACCTGAAGTACTGACTGTGTATCTCATTTCTTGAGACCCTAACATGCCAGAAAAGTACAAATACCCCCCAAATGACCCCTTTTTGTAAAGAAGACATTCCAAGGTATTTAGTAAGAGGCATGGGGAGGTTTTTGAAGTTGTAATTTTTTCCTACAATTCTTTGCAAAATCAAGATTATTATTACTTTTTATTTTTTTTTCACAAAATTGTCATATTATCAGGTTTTCTCACACACAGCAAATGCATACCACAAATTACACCCCAAAACACATTCTGCTATTACTCTCGAGTACGGCGATACCACATGTGTGAGATTTTTACACAGCGTGGCCACATACAGTGGCCCAAAATGCATGGAGCGCCATCAGGCGTTCTGGAGCACCCAGGACAATTCTGACATTTCTCTCCTACATGTAAAAATCATCATTTATTTGCTAGAAAATTACATGGAACCCCAAAACATTATATATGTTTTTTTTTTTTTTTTTTTTTTTTTTTAAAGCAAAGACCCTAGAGAATACAATGGTGGTCGTGGTAACTTTTTATCACGCACGGTATTTGCGCAGCAATTTTTCGAATGCTTTTTTCTGTTTTGTGCTTAAAAAAAACAAAAACAAAAAAAAAAACAGTAAACTTAGCCCAATGTTTTTGCATAATGTGAAAGAAGAGGTTACGCTGAGTAAATAGATACCTAACATGTCACCCTTCAAAATTGCACACGCTCGTGGAATGGTGCCAAACGTCGCTACTTAAAAATCCCCATAGGCAATGCTTTAAATTATTTTTTTTTTTTTTTTTTTTTTTTTTTTTTTACTGGTTACATGTTTTAAGTTACAGAGAAGGTCTAGAGACAAAATTATTGCTCTCGCTCTAACGTTCGCAGCGGTACCTCCACATGTGTGGTTTGAACAGTTTTCATATGTGGGCGGGACTTGCATATGCGTTCGCTTCTGCATGCGAGCACATGGGGACAGGGGCGCTTTAATTTCCAGGGGTTTCCTCCTCACTTCCTGCTGGCTAAGGGACGGAAAGTGAAGGTAAAGCTCTGCAATGGGATGCAGAGAAAAAATGTAACTGGGGTTATAACTCTCTCCCTTTACTCTATCCCCGAGGTCTCAAACTGGCGGCCCTACAGCTGTTGCGAAACTACAAGTCCCATCATGCCTCTGCCTGTGGGAGTCATGTTTTGTAACTGTCAGCCTTGCAATTCCTCATGGGACTTGTAGTTTCACAACAACTGGAAGGCTGCCAGTTTAAGACCCCTGTTCTATCCAAAATTAAAGTTTTGCCTATAGTTTTACTTTTTCTAGTGGTCAGTAGACAAGGTCTACACAAAATGTATGACCATACATTTGTTTTAGAAAGCTAGGAGGCTACCAATGCACGGGTCGATGAACTGCTGAGAGAATGTAAAAGTAACACTGAAAATAAAACCTCTTCCACTTCTCCTTGCTTGTGGGAGTTTCTATGGCATGCTTCTTAAAGCGGAGCTTCACCCAAAAGCGCAGTGCTCTGCAAATGCGTGGTAGGGAACCTTACAAGAAATGGCGGCAGCACTCGCGAGCCGATTAAAAAATAATATAAATCCTAATATTAAAAGTCTGCAGCTTCAATATTTTGTAGCTGCTAACTTTTCTTACATTTTTTTTTTTTTTTTTTTTTTGTCTGAAGCTGCCTCTTTATGTGCCACACAAAAAAAACAGTTACCTCAGCGTATTTATGTCCAATTGTTACCAATAGGCATATACTGTTGAAAAGAAAAGCTTGAATTTTACTTTTGCTGGCATAGATTAATTGGGTTTGGAGATCAATGTTCAAGGTTTTGTTTTTAATTAGAATGCTACATTTTTCATCTACGTGATCCCTTGGTTTTTAGGTGGCTGTGGGTGTCACGGCTGCTGAATCCAATATCTGGTAGTGAAGATTTCTCCATTCCAAGCTGTTGGAAATCAAACCATTTTCTTTCAGTAAGCCCACGAGCTATATGAAAGGAAATCAAGCTGTTTTGTGTCTACGTTTTACCCCACATGGAATAACCTGCTCTTCAGTTATCCTGTTCTGTTTGATCTTCATTTGAACTGTTTCATTTTTAGCAGCAGAAGTCTGGACCCTTAAAAATCTCCTCAGTTGCAGAAGTAATGAAAGAATCCAAACAGCCTAAAAGAGAGACTGTAGAGGGACAACCAGCGGCCAGTGAAAGTGGGGAAGGTAAATGCATTGTGTGGCAAAATAAGAGAGGCTGGAGGGTGGGGGACACGCATCCTGCATTAACTATTGTATGTAAATTGTTTTCTGGAGCCCCTGTACTGTACAGCCACAAGAGATACCCTGGATGGGCAGCACTCCAAACGTAATCCTCTTTATTAACATGTAAAAAAAATCCAAGGCAGTGCACCATACAATGGGTAAAAAAGCAAGGTTGACGCTTTTCATGCTTTAGTGCTTATTCATAACCTATCGAGGTCAGGGCTAAGCATGAACGTCTCAACCTTGCTTTTTTTTTTCCCCCACTATGTGGTGCACTGCTTTGGATTTTTTAAATTTTTTAGTAAAGAGGTTTCAATTTGGCGTGTGGCCATCCAGGATTTCTCTTCTTCCTTGTACTACAGTAGTCCTATAGGGTGGTGATGGTACTTGTTTTCATCTTTCCCTCAATGTCTGTAAAGTCATGTGAGATTCCAGGCAGATATCTGGGAAAGCAGTGTGGAGAGGGGAGTTTGTAGACATCATATGATTACAGGCTGTAAACGTTAGGCTGTCTTGTATATTGTCTCTGTGCCAACTTGCAGTCAGCAGGGCTATATTTATATCCTGCAGGACAGACCGTGTACAGTATATGGTCATCACTTTTTTTTTTTCTTTTTTTTTTGTGGCCCAAGCAAGGTGCCCTCTAAATCCATTTAATGTTCACTGTCAAACTATTGCAGGTGTTTAAAGTGGTTGTAAACCCATGCAAACCACTTTGACCTACAGGTAAGCCTAGATAAAGGCTTACCTGTAGGTCCAAGAAATATCTCCTAAACCTACACGGTTTAGGAGATATTTACAAAAAGACAGGCACCGCTGTCTACGACGCATGCGCCATAGACAGCGGCGCACTGGGGATGCCGCTGCTAATGGTGATATGCTGCTAGTGGCGGCTCCCGTGCGCATGCGTGGGAGTGACGTCATCGCTGCTCCGGGGCTGTGAGTGGCCGGAGCAGCGATACCCGGAAGAAAATGGACGCTCCGTGATACAGGGGACAGCGGCGACTTTGCTGGCTCCTGTGTCAGGTAAGTGACACATAATGGGCTACTATGCGATGCATAGTAGCCCATTATGCTTTACCTTTGCAGGGAGACAAAGAGGAAGTAAACCCATTAGGGTTTACTTCCTCTTTAATATATCTGGGAACCACATTTATTACTTCTGCAGCTCCTAGTTGAGAATGACGATTCTCTCCCTGGCCAGATCTTGGGAGAATGTTGAGTAACCCAAATCTTACAAGACCATCCTGAACTGTGCTGCAGCGTCATCTTGTGAGAATTGGGCTACTTTGCATTCCCCAGGATCTTAAAGTGGTTGTAAACCCTTTACATATACCGTGTGAAGGGACTATCCTCGGGTGATAGAGATGAAACCCATCCTCCTACGTAAGTTGTACCGGTTTATCTGCAGTCTTCTCTGCATCTGTTCAAAGTGCTGAATTTTTTTTTTTTAAAGCTTGGCTGAGAGAGTTCAGATATAAGGGGGCTGAGAGCTGAGGTTACACTCAGCAGAGCTCAGTGAGGAGAGCTCTGAGAGGTGATTGGAGGGAAGGGATACACCCCCCTTCGCAAAGCACACAGGAACAGAGCTGAGACTGTCAATCAGCTGGAGCTTCCTCCCCTGTCACCATTTTTCTCTTGGTATCAGGAGAACTTGTCAGAAGTGACTCATGCTGATAGCAGAGGAACCATGCAGCAGACAGAAATGACACTTGGTGCCCTTAATAGAGACGCACACATGATAGAAGGATATACTTTGTTCATATTTCATGTCTGAGGATTACCACCACTTTAAGTCTCTAACTTGACTTGTATAGTGCAGGGTGTGATGTCATACTCTTGTCAGCAGGATTATGACATCAACCCCTGCACTATTTTTAAGCTGGGGAATGTGGAGAAAAAAAATATATATTTATTATTGTATAAAATATTGCATGGCACATCCCTCCATCCAGAATCCGCTCTGTTTGTGTTCATCACTGTGTTTTGGAATATTAGATGTAATCTCTAGGGGCAGAGACTGGGGGGAATTTGGCAACGCAATGGGGGTTATTTACGAAAGGCAAATCCACTTTGCACTACAAGTGCACTTGGAAGTGCAGTCTCTTTAAATCTGAGGGGTAGATCTGAAATGAGTGGAAGCTCTGCTGATTTTATCATCCAATCGTGTGCAAGCTAAAATGCTGTTTATTTTCCTTGCATGTCCCCCTCGGATCTACAGCGACTGCACTTATAGTGCAAAGTGTATTTTGCTTTCGTAAATAACCCCCACATGTAAAAAATTTCTCTTGCTTTCTCTGTATTCATTTACTTGTCCTTTTTCTTGCTAGCTTCATTGCATGTAGCACAGATTATTTCTGCAACTGGTGATGCAGTTTCAGTCCCAGCTCCTGTTGTGCATGAAGACGAGACCTCCAAGGCACTGAAGGCAACCGAGCAGAAACCAGAACACCATGGTAGCTCAGGTATTTTGCACAACTGCTACATCTAGTGTTAGAACTTTGGAAGTGCCTGAACAATGCTCGTCCCAATACTTGTAATGACCTTGTAACTGCTCACTTAGATGTGGTGTTTCACTGTGTGTGATAAGCACAGACCTCTGTAAAAGAAAGGATAAGTGTTATTATGAGTAGAATATGTCATAAGACATTGGGCATGGGTGCTGCGTTGTTGGGAATAGGTGTGCTCTAGATCTGAAGGTCAGTGACCAAGGTTCTCTTAAAGTAGAACTATGGCCTTCCTTTAAAAATATGTACTGCAAAACCTTCAATTTAAATGACTCTGTACTTCGTTTTCTTAGTCTCTCTGCAAAGTCTCACACATGACATTTCTAATAATCCTGCCAATGAAGTGCAGCCTCCTGTGGTGGAATGGCAATGATGCTGCACTGCTGAATTCAGAGTAGTTGCCACTCTTGTGTAGGCAGTGCCTGCTTGCACCGCAGTGGGATGATAAGGTGTTGCAGGGCACATCTATCGGCATGGGTGCAGCGGATTCACAAGCCTGTAGCTTGTCAGTTGGCACCTGGCACACCCCTAGTCCTGCCCCTGCTGTTTGACTGCTGTAACCCTCCCACTGTGAGCTGCAATGTCTAGGAGGGGGAGAGCGTTGGACAAAAATGAAGGAGGATTTAGCGCAGTCAGGGAAGGGTAAGTATGTGTATTTTTTTTTTTTTTGTTTGTTTACTATATGAGGCTTGTGCAGCACGTAGTAATAGGATTTAGCACTTGTTTGCTATTCAGGAACCTTTATTTGTACTTTAACCCAGATTGCAATTTATGAAAATACAACATGACAAAGACATTTAGGCCTTGTTCACACAGGCTCTTAGTTTGTACGTGAGCAGTTTGTTCACGCCAACCCTATACAAATATGCGGCTTCGGATAGAAGGGGTTGTACTGGGGTGATGCCCCAGCTGCAGGCATCACCCAATTCTTCTTTTTTTTTTTTTTGAGGTGGCGGTTGGCTTTCCTTGGATAACAACCGATGCGGCTAAGAAGCCACTCAGCTGTTATCACAAGCAGCGGGAGGGGATGTGCTGCGCGGCCCCCCCCCCCCCCCCCATTTCTGCGGCTCACCCGGACCCTCCCGTCCCACCAGGACGCTCGAGCTACCAGCCGGCATGTCCGTCAGCTAGCCAGAGACCTGAATGAAGCTGGAATCTGCTTCCATCGGGTCTCGGAGCTAGTAACCTGGAAGTGATGTCATGGCATCACTTCCAGTTTCGAAAAGACTTAAAGGCGCTAAAATGTAAAAAAATGACGGTATTCAAAGCAGCCAAACTGAATGCTTTTAAGTGCAAAGGAGGGATTTGGGGTCTTTTTATAGACCCCAGATCCCTCCATAAAGAGTACCGTCACTGCTTATTACTGTCACAGGAATATTTGATTCCTTCTGACAGCAATAAAAGTGATCATAATTTTTATTTTATTTTTTTCAAAGGGACAGTGTAAAAAAAAAAAAGAATAATTTTTTTTTTTTTTAGTGCCCCATCCCTCCATGCTCACATGCAGAAGTGAACGCATACCTATGTCGCAACCTCAAATGTAAACTGTGTTCAAAACACACATGTGAGGTATTGCCGCGATCGTTAGAGGGAGAGCAATAAGTCTAGCACAATACCTCTGCAACTCTAAACTGGTAACCTGTAGAAATTTTTAAAGAATTGCCTATGGAGATTTTTTCCCCAAAAAAATGCGTTTAAAGGACCACTGCGCAAATACTGCGTGACATAAAATATTGTAACGATTTGCCATTTTGATTCTCTAGGGTCTCTGCTAAGATTAATAAAATATATAAAAAAAAAAAAAATATATATATATATATATATATATATATATATATATATATATATATATTTTTTTATATATATATAGATGGATAGATATACATTTTACTCTAGATCTTTAATTTTTTTATTTACTTTTTAATATATAAATGTTTGAGGATTCTAAGAGTAATTTTCTAGCAAAAAATACTGAAGGGGTTAAACACACAACTTAATGGTAGTGCTTTAGTAAGCTTCACTATTAAAGTGATAATAAAGCTAAAAACATTTTTTACCTTAATGCTTTCCTTGCATTAAGATAAAAGATCTTTTCCATTTCTGAGTCTGAGTTGCCTTGTGCCATCTTGAGATGGTGATGAAGGTGAATACAGCGCAAGCAATCCAGACCAGAGATATACCACAAGACCTATGCAGAAGCATTATTGACATGTAACCTAGTGACTCGACCCACGATTGGGGGGGAAAAAAACACTTTTGGGAGGAGTAGTGTTGTACTTTTTAATGGCATCTTTGTACATCAAACAGATCGTTTTGGATAAAGCTTTGGTTAAACCCAAACTTAATGTTATAACTATGCATATGTAGAAGGGTTAAATAAAAAAAAAAAAAAAAAAAAAATCACTGTATCATGTAGAAGGCCTCATGCACACTGGACGTTTTTACAGCTGCTGTTTTTGGCTTCAGATGTGTGTTTTTTTTATTTTTTTGGCAAACTCTCCAGCATGTTATCCTGTGTCCATGCACACATAGGCTGTTATCAACTGATTTTTGGCTGGAAAAAACCCCCAAACTAGCTCTAACATCAAAAAACAAAGATAACCGCAGCTCACCATTGATTTTGATCCATTGGAAAAAAAAAAAAAAAGCGCTAAACTATTGAAAAACTTTGAAAAACTCACTGCAATGCTACTGCTGTTTTTATAACGTCCAGTGTGCATGAGGCAGAATAGTTGATTTTCTTTTGTGATCCCACCCCTCAGAAGCTGAGCACTGTAAGGAGTGTGAACATGAGGATAAACACCATCTGAAGGAACGCCCAGCAGAGGAGGTGGCTGCTCACCTTGATCGGCAAGAGAAGGCAGAGAGGGAGAAGATAGACTGTAAGTTATTCTGCCTTTAAGGCTATTCACCTTACAGACTTGATCATTTTTAAAGCGTTTCAGCCATATTTTTAATGACAGAATGACAGTAGCTGTGAAGTAAGACGAAGCACAAAGTCAGCTGCTGACCCAAATTAAGTGCAGGCGAAATTCGAGATTGCTGCAAATATCTGCAGTGGCTTTCATTCCTTTCAGTCTCTTCTGGTTGGGCAATGCTTTGGTGGTGACTAGTACTGTTGAAGTTTTCTTTTCTCTACCTAACTCTTATACGTTCCAGTTGGCCAGTAAGGCAGTCCATGTTGTTGATGTTCCAGTGGGAAAACATAGGGGCACGCTTCAACTGGGACTCAGTAAATTTATTTTCCCTCCTTTTGTGAATCACTGACTTGGACAGTCTTCCAAGTTTCACTCCTGTTTATGATAAACTGACTTGGAATACATTTTCTGGTCCAGAGGTTTGACTTCACTGAGTACTTCTGAGTCAGTGGCCTACTAGGTTGTGAAGCGAATGATTGCCCTGGAGCTTTTTAAAGCACAAGTTGACATGATTAAGGTGTGTGTGTGTGTGTGTGTGTGTGTGTGTGTGTGTGTGTATATGTATGTGTATATATATATATATATATATATATATATATATATATATTTTTTTTTTTACGAGACGTTACAAACATGTTATACTGTGCAGGTGGACTTACACAAAGCAGCCCAGATCCTCTTCTTCTTCTTGGGTCCCTCTCCACTGCTCCTGGCCCCTCCCTCCTGGCGAGTGCCCCCCATAGCAAGAAGCTTGCTTATGGGGGGAGCCAAGTCAGTTCCATGTGTCTATTCAGTCACAGAGCCTCTCTCCCCTCCCTCTAATTGGGGGGGGTGCTGGGGAGACTGCTGCACACAGAAGGTTTTTTTTATCTTAATGCATAGGCTGCATTAAAAGAAAAACCTTCTACCTTTTCAACTCCGACTAACCCAGCCAGGGTGTGTATTCCAACTAAATGGAGGCAACCAACAACCCCCTTCCCTGTCAATATGCCAATTGTTAAATACTGTACAAGAAATCACCTCGCCACAACCATCCACATCTCTGGGGGCAAGTTATTGAAAACATCCACATCCTGTTAGAAAATCTTCTTCCTGTTTCAGCAGTGGGTGGTGAGTCTGGGCATACACTGTGTGACAGCTGATTGGAGGAAGGGCACACCCCCCTCCACCTCCTCCGCCCCTTGCACATAGGCAGAGGAACAAAGATACTTGCAGAGCTGTGCTGTGAAATAGACAAGCTCTCTGCTTATCTGTCTCTAAGCTCCCTCCCAGACACAAATTTCTGGCTGCTTTTTATCTCGTATGTCAAAGAACTTGTCAGAAGTTGCGTTGATAACAGAAGAACAGAACAGAGCAGCAGAAAGACACTGGACTTGGGGCTTTAGAGAGGGAGAAGTAAACGCTACAGATCTACGCAGGTCAGATTTCATAAATGGGGTTTACATCCACTTTAACCGCTTGCAGACCAGCCGCCGTTATTATACTGCAGCAGGTTGGCACAGCTGCGCGAATTGCTGTAGCTGTAAGTCGGCCGCTTTAAAAGCTCTAGGGAGTGATATGCACACGGCCGCGATGTCCGCGACCCACAATTGCTCCTCAGAAAGCCAGAACGGGGATCTGTCAATGTAAACGGACCAGAATCCCATTCTGTCAGGTAAGTAGAGCGCGCTCTCTGTCTCTCTGTCTCTGTCCCCCTAGTGTTAACCCCTGCGAGTGACCTTTATACACTGATCAGTGGCTATTTTTAGCTCTGATCTCTGTATAAACTTCAGTGGTCCCAAAAAAGTGTCCGATCTGTTTGCCGCAGTCCTGCTAAAAAATTGCTGATCATTGCCATTACTAGTAAAGAGAAAAAAAAATTGGTAATAAAAGTGCCATAAGTATATCTATTTTGTACGCTATCCATTTTGCACAAACCAGTCAATATATGCTTATTGTAATATTTTTGGTAGGGAAATAAAAAAAAAAAAATGTAGAATACATATTGGCCTAAACTGATGAAGATTTTTTTTTGGGGGGGGGGGGAGGGGGATATTATAGCACAAAAATAAAAAATGCATTTTTTTTGTATTTTTATTTTGATCATAGCACAACAATAATGCAGAGGTGATCAAATACCACCAAAAGAAAGCTCTATTTGTGGGGGGGGGGGGGGGGGGGAAAGACATACATTTTGTTTGTGTACAACATCGCATGACCGCACAACTTTCCGTTAAATTGATGCAGTGCTGTATTGCAAATCATGGCCTAGTCATTAAGGGGGTAAATCCTTCCGTTCACTATGTGATTAACCACTTCTGCCCTGGAAGATTTTACCCTCTTCCTGACCAGATCACTTTTTACAATTTGGCACTGCGTCTCTTTAACTGACAATGGCGCGGTCGTTTGCGACGCTGTACCCGAACAAGATTTGGTTCCCCCCCCCACTAATAGAGCTTTCTTTTGGTGGTATTTGATCACCTCTGCGTTTTATTTTTTTTTTTTTTTGTTTTTTTTTTATATTTTTTTTATTTTTTTATATTTTTTATTTTTTTTTTGTTTAGCACAAAAAATAAAATTTTTTAAAAAACGTTTACTTTTTGCCATAATATCCCCCTTTTTTTTTTTTTTTTATTTATTTTTTTTATTTAACCACTTGCTTACTGGGCACTTAAACCCCCCTCAGTCCCAGACCAATTTTCAGCTTTCAGCGCTGATGCACTTTGAATGACGATTGCGCGGGCATACAACACTGTACCCAAATGAAATTTTTATCATTTTTTTTCCCACAAATAGAGCTTTCTTTTGGTGGTATTTAGTTACAGCTCGGAGTTTTTATTTTTTGCTAAACAAACAAAAAAAGATGCAAAAAAAAAATAAAAATAAATCATGTTTTAATAGTTTGTTATAAAATTTTGCAAACGGGTCATTTTTCTCCTTCATTGAAGTGCGCTGATTAGGCGGCACTGATGGCTGCATTGGTGGGCACTGATGGGCTGCATTGGTGGGCACTGATGGGCTGCATTGGTGGGCACTGATGGGCTGCATTGGTGGGCACTGATGGGCTGCATTGGTGGGCACTGATGGGCTGCATTGGTGGGCACTGATGGGCTGCATTGGTGGGCACTGATGGGCTGCATTGGTGGGCACTGATGGGCTGCATTGGTGGGCACTGATGGGCTGCATTGGTGGGCACTGATGGGCTGCATTGGTGGGCACTGATGGGCTGCATTGGTGGGCACTGATGGGCTGCATTGGTGGGCACTGATGGGCTGCATTGGTGGGCACTGATGGGCTGCATTGGTGGGCACTGATGGGCTGCACTGGTGGGCACTGATGGGCTGCACTGGTGGGCACTGATGGGCTGCACTGGTGGGCACTGATAGGCATAGTTAAGGCGGCACTAATAGGCACAGATAAGGCGGCACCGATGGGCACAGATAAGGCGGCACTGATGGGCAAAGATGGGCACAGATAAGATGGCACGGATGGGTGGCACGGATAAGTGGCACGGATGGGTGGCACGGATGGGCACTGATAGGTACCACAGATAGATGGGACTGATGGGCACTGATAGGTGGCACTGATAGGTGGCTCTGATAGGTGGCACTGCTGGGCACTGATGGGCGGCACTGCTGGGCACTGATGGGCGGCACTGCTGGGCACTGATGGGCGGCACTGCTGGGCACTGATGGGCGGCATTGGGGTGCAGCACCTTTGAGGCAGATTTTGGGTGGCACTGTGGGTGGCACTGTGGGTGGCACTGTGGGCACTGCTGGGTGGCACTGACAGGGGGGCACTTACTTTATTTCAGGATGGCACTGCGGGTGGCAGGTGGGCACTGGCAGGGGGCAGG
Organism: Lithobates pipiens; assembly: GCF_037356315.1. NCBI lineage: Eukaryota > Metazoa > Chordata > Amphibia > Anura > Ranidae > Lithobates > Lithobates pipiens. The sequence goes on from NW_027507718.1 coordinate 484,061,395, forward strand.
TGTCCGCTTGAATTGTTGGCCGTGATCGGGACTGATGTCCCGAACACGGCCGCCGGCGATCGGCTTTTTTTTTTTTCTCCTCGCGCTGTCAGCGCGAGGAGGAATACTAGCCGATTACCGGCTCCGTTTTATCACATGATCAGCTGTCATTGGCTGACAGCTGATCACGTGATAAGGGGTCGGGATCGACCCCTTACACGGATCGGTGATCAGGCGAGTCTCACGGACTCGCCGATCACAGAGCGCGCCGCGCGCGCCCCTCAGGGGGCGCGCAGGCCGCTCGTAACCGGGACGACGTCAATAGACGTAGTCCCGGCAATCTAGGTCCGCGCTAATGCCGTCATTCGGCAATAGCGCGGTACCCAAGTGGTTAAACGCCTTTATCGATTTAGGCCAATATATATTCTACATATTTTTGGTTAAAAAAAAATTGCAAAAGGCATATATTGATTGGTTTGTGCAAAAATGATAGCATTTATAAACTATGGGAAAGATTTATGGCATTTTTATTATTATTTTTTTTTATTTTTTACTAGTAATGGCAGTGATCTGCGCTTTTTAGCTGTATTGTGATGGACAGATTGGACACTTGACACTTTTTTGAGACCAATTATACAGCGATCAGTGCTATAAAAATGCACTGATTACTGTGTAAATGTCACTGGCAGGGAAGGGGTTAACACTAGGTGGTGATCAAGGGGTTAACTGTGTTCCCTCAGTGTGTTCTGTGTGGAGAGAGGAGTGACTAGGAGAGGAGACGTATCATTTTTCCTACTTGGTAGGGACAAACGATATGGCTCCCCTCCTCTGACGGCACAGGGCTGTGTGTGTTTACACACACACATCCTTGTGCTGGCACTTGTGCACGCAATCGCGCATGGCCGGCGGTGATCATGCTGGCAAGCCACGCACATCAGGTCCCCCGCCGTGCAGAGGTGGCCGAAAAAGGGAGCCATTCTGCCACAGTATATCTGCGTGAGCTGATTGGGAACTGGTTAAAGTGGTTGTAAAGTCTTCCTTTCCCCCCCCTATTCAAATAACAAACCTGATATACTTCCTCTGTGCAGTGGTTTTGCACAGGGCAGCCCAGATCCTCCTCTTCTCAGGTTGCTGGCTGGAGCGCCTCCTTCCTGTCGAGTGCCCACACAGCAAGCAGCTTGCTTCAGCTCCATGTATCCATTCAGACACGGAGCTACGGGTTGGCCATGCCCCCCTCTCGCTCCTCATTTGCTAATTGCCTTTAACAGCAGCAGAAGCCAATAGTGCCGCTGCTGTGTCTCCTCTCAATCAGGAGGGAGAGTCCCGGATGGCCAAAGCACTTGTGGACATGACTGGATAGAGATGGGACTCGGGTAAGTCTGGAGGGGGGGGGGGGGGGGGCTGAGGGAGGCTGCTGCATGCAGAAGGCTTTTTATCTCTATGCATTCAGATAAAAAAAACACCTGCATTTACAACCACTGCATGACACCTCCTGGACTTAACTCTATTATTTACATTTGACAGGTTTGCTAGAGAGACACTCTGGGAACTGAAAGGAGAGAAGCACACCTAGCAACTATGCCCACCCCCTCCCCTCTGCTGCCCATTCACAGAAGCCTTGGTATTTTGTGAATGCTTTCACATATTAGGAACATTTCTGTGATTGGGCCAGGGGAAGGAAGGGGCTGGCATTGCAGAAGCAGTGTCACAAGGATCACCATCGGGCTCCTGAAAATACAGTGATGGCTGTCTTCCAGGAGTACTATAAACCTGTCAAATATAGATAAAAGGGAAAGTTGAGGAGATGTCATGCCCCTCCTTGGACTTGGCTGATTCAGGCAAAATGAGCAATTTCTGTTCACACACCCTTTGTCACTTATATAATCGTTTTAATATTCTGTACAAAAAGCAATTGGTTGACTTGTGGTCTGTTTTCTATTGTTGGCATAATAAAACAGACATTGTATTGTAAGCATCTTGGTTTACGCTATGAATTATGTTGTATAGCTATAGCAGCACTCCTGGAGGAAGCACTGAGTGGCACTGCCCGGATCACACTCCAAGCCATCTCGTCCCAGGAGGCGGCAGTGCAAGCTGTTAATTTCCACGCCCAGAAACTGCGAGAGGCCATGGAAGACACTCAGGTGAGCAGAAGCCTGATCTAGGAGGTGCTCTGCTTCTTTGTGTGGTTGTTGTCGGCATTTCACTTCTACACTCGTTGTTTGATTCTTTTACAGGTTCCTGCAGAGCACAAGTCCTTGCAGTGGAGGGATTTGGAGGATGCCTTGAAGGTGCGCAGCAGAGCTGTGGATGAAGCAGCAGATTCTCTTCTTAAAGCAAAGTTCGTATTCATGCTTTATCTTTTATATATGAGCTTCAGCTATCCTTGCTGCTGCATGTATATGCATGTTCTGGCTATGTTTGCTTTATGAATAAGTTAACCTAATATGAATACCTAGTTTTTACAGCCTTTGCTGATTTCTCCTGGAAATACTATTTGCCTGGCTGTCATAATGCGTCTTTGGCTATAATGTGTCGCTGACCTAGAGCAAGTTTAAATATGAGAATTGCTGACTTTTCTTTGACACTCACTCCCATGCTTTTTGTGGGTCATGGTCTCTTTGTGGTATTGAAGCCAAACACAGCCATGTAACTAGCATTTTGAGAATTTTTCTACTCTCAATACTTTTAAAGAGAAGTGTGGAATTTAAAAAAATAAAATAAACCTACATACTCGCCTAGATGGATGCAGCATCGCTCCAATGCTGCTTCTGTCCCCGGCCACCTCTAAGACTGAGAAAAGAGTGATTAAAGACCACTGGGCACTCAGTTACCGCACTCTGCCCCTTCAGCACTCGCTGAACTGCTGAGATGTGGATGGGGTGTTAGCATCTGGTTCTCTGCGACACATTGAGAGGCTGAGACAGCTGCCCGTCAGGAATCTGAGCGGATCCCTCCAGTGTCTTGACCGGGGGCCCTGATGACCGGGGGCCCTGATGACCGGGGGCCCTGATGACCAGGGGCCCTGATGACCGGGGGCCCTGATGACCGGGGGCCCTGATGACCGGGGGCCCTGATGACCGGGGGCCCTGATGACCGGGGGCCCTGATGACCGGGGGCCCTGATGACCGGGGGCCCTGATTACAGGAAAGCCCCAGCAGTGCCACCAACCGGTGCCCACAAGTGAAACTGGTCATCCAGTGCTGCCTATCCGTGCCACCTATCAGTGTAGCCCCCCCGTCACTGTCTAGCAGGAGAAGAGACTTGATTATTCTCCATTGCAGTAAAGTAATATTTACAGGTCTGATCTCTCTAAGTCTGTCAGTAGCCCGTAAAGGGAGAAGCAGCACACTGATGAGCTCATCTTTGTTACTTTGCACTCTCCCCCTTGTTAGGTCATGAGCACTGTAGCACACCCAACTTGCTCTTTGTGCTACTTCTCTCTCTTTGAGTCTGAGCTCTGCTGTACATTGGTTTGCAATAACGTGATACCAGGTCAAATTTAGGCATTTGCGCTGCTTGCATGTAAAATAATACATTTGTTGTGCTAATAAATGCAAAGCTGCGTTCATTTTGTCTATTATGTGTGCATGTAGTTTAGCTTTCGTTATCCAAAAAATTGGCACATCTGACATTTTGTAGGGAGGAGCTGGAACGAATGAAGGGTGTTATTGATGATGCCAAAAAGAACGCACTGAACGGAGCCAAGCCTCACATTATTTCAGCCGAAGAGAACCTCCATCGTATGATTGTGGACCTGGACAACGTTGTTAAAAAAGTACATCCATTTTTGTATATGTTGCTTGGTTTTTTTTTTTTTTTTTTTTGTAGACTTTGGTATTCTGCACCAAGAACCCAAAAACAAAATGTCGCCATTTTTGATGCCTTAACTTCAGTGAAACCATAATCTGACACCCAAGATGTAATGCTCTTCCTACCACAACCCCAAAATGTAAAGCCCAGTGGAAGTTGAATGTAAAATTTAATTATTAAAATTGAGGATGCTGTGAACATAAATCTATAATATTGCATGGGCCACGGTTAAAGCGGTATTAAACCCAAAAGCGAGCCTTTAATTTATCTAGCGATGCACCAATATATATTGACCTTCGAAAATCATCGGGAGAAAATAGGGTTATCTGGGCCGATAATGGGGTTATCTGCATTTTGCCGATAGAAAAAAAAAAAAGTGCCGATTGATGGCTTCCGGAAATTATCGGACAAAAAAGTGCTGATAATTGCTGAAAATAGGGTTATCTGTGCCAATAATGTCCGAAAATAAAATAAATTCATATTTTAATTTCATGATATTCATTAAAAATTTGAATATAATACAAATATCTATATAATTTTTTTTTATTTTTTTAACTGTCCATTTCGGTTTTTTGGCCAAGTGCGTCCTTAATTTTTGGTACTGGAATTTTCATTTTGGTGCAACACTAATTATATTGCAGTTTACCAATTCTTAGGTTGGCCATACAGTTTGAATCTCAGCTGGTTCATCAAGTATTGGCCAAGATTCGAAATGTTAATGGGCAGGCTGAATGTACCAAGTTGATCTATTGATCAACTTGGGTACAGCCAGCCTGCCGAATACTCTTACAACTATTGCTAGTGGCTGCTATAGCCACTAGTGATATTCACTGTCTTCTACTGGCGGGTGCAGACAATGGCTCGGCAGAGGGATTCCCCTGTCAACACTCTGTGTTGATGAGGGAATCCTATGAATTTCTTTCCTGAAATGTGGTGGCTGTATTGGGTAATGCCCACGTGTGATGTGAAGCCTCCATGAATGAAAGAGCTGAAATCCAATGAATAAAAGGGGGCTAGATGATGGTGGATGTTCTCCAGCCAGGAAAAGAGGCCAGCTCTAACTGCCTTGCTTAAGGAAGGGTTTGATCACGTTAGATATTATGGTAGAAAATAAAATCTCTCCCTCACTTGCTGCAGATTTTAATGCACACTGTACAAAGCTCACATTGTGCAGTGAAATCCTAATGAGCAATTTCAGTACAGTAGTGGAGTCTGCACAACTTTGCAAGACTGAAGGTAGTAAAGTTGGAGTTCAGCCATAGTTTTTTTTATTTAATTTTTTTATCACTTTCCCATAGGGAATAAATGATGGTACATGTACAATATCTCTCCCACAAAGTGAGTACATCCCTCACGTTTTTGTAAATATTTTATAATATCTTTTCATGTGACAACACTGAAGAAATTACACTTTGATACAATGTAAAGTAGTGATTGTACTGCTTATAACAGTGTAAATTTTCTGTCCCCTCAAAATAACCTGTCAGTGCTCAGACTATACGCCGCACATTGCATAAAATTCGTCTGCATGGCTGCTGTCCCAGAAGGAAGCTTCTTCTAAAGATGATGTTCAAGAAAGCCCGCAAACAGTTAAAGACAAGCAAACTAAGGACATGGATTACTGGAGCCATGTCCTATGGTCTGAGGAGACCAAGATAAACTTCTTTGGTTCAGAAGGTGTCAAGCATGTGTGGCTGCAACCAGGGGAGGAATACAAAGTGTGTCTTGCCTACCTACAGTCGAGCATGGTGGTGGGAGTGTCAACCCTATTGAGCATCTGTGGGGTATCCTCAAACGGAAGATGGAGGAGCAGAAGGGCTCTAACTAGCTATGTGATGTCATGGAGGAGTGGAAGAGGACAACCTGTGAAGCTCTGGTGAACTCCATGCCCAAGAGGGTTAAGGCAGTGATGGAAAATAATGGTGGCCACACAAAATATTGACACTTTGGGCCCAATATGGACATTTTCACTTTGCGGTGTACTCACTTTTTTGTTGCCAGTGGTTTAGACATTAATGGCTGTGTTGAGTTATTTTGAAGGGACAACAAATTTATATAAATATATATATTATTATACTCGCTACTTTACATTGTAGCAAAGTGTAATTTCTTCAGTGTTGTCGCATGAAAAGTTATAATAAAATATTTTCAAAAATCTGAGGGGTGTACTCTTGTGAGATACTGTATCATGCAAAAGAGCGCATATTAAAATTATTGTAAGAAATAAAAATGCCAATAGAAGTGCATCAAATAAGTACACTGAATAATCTTCATCTTAAGGGCATATGCTTTAGAAAAAGATGCAATGTGAATGTTAATAGTATATTTGTTCTCTACAGGTACAGGCAGCCCAATCAGAAGCAAAGATTGTAGCCAAGTACCATGAACTGGTGGCCGTGGCAAGAGAAGACTTCCAGAAAGAGCTGGACAGTGTCACCCCAGAGGTGCAATCTGGCTGGAAGGGCCTCAGTAAGTGTCTCTTCTTATTGGCTGTGCAGCCTGATCACAAAGTGCACTTTTATCCTCCTCCTTTGTATATTAAATATATCTTTTTTTACATGTTAAATGTTTGACAAAAAGTTGTGCAGAGGGTTTACTCTATCCAGTCTTCTGAGGACTTCTCTTTGTATAGATATGTGTTGGAATACTGCTAGGCTCATTAGATCTTGGCACAGTGTTTGTTTTTTTGGGGGGAATTCTCGCTGCTTTAATCTCAATCAATTTATTTGGAACTGCTATGCTAAAGTGTCTTTGTTTAGTTTGTGGCAACAGCCAACATAAGTAATCTAATTTGAGCATTTTATTTTCCTGTCCTGATCTGCATTCAGTATGTCCTGTAATTTGCAATGCTGCCTTTATTTGTATCTGATTTTGTTGCTTTTGTTTGAGGATGCATTGCAATTAACCACTCCAGCCCCGGAAGATTAAGCTGCTTTAATTTTTAATTGCGCGGTCATGCAATGTTGTACCCAAGCGAAATATATGAGATATATATATATATATATATATATATATATATATATATATATATATATATATATATATATATATATATATATATATATTAGTGAAGGGGTTAACTGATGGGGGGGGTGACAAGTGTACCTACGTGTACTTCTCTCTGGAACGGAAAAGAGTTTCACGAGGAGAGATGACATCAAGAATTTCATTCGCCAGGACCGATCACCAGATCCAGGGCAGAAATCATTGGCCTAGAGACTGATTGGCTCTGAAGCGAATACGCTCCCCAGGTGGCCACGTGTTTGACTTCTAGCTATGACGCTTCCCTCTGCCGGGCCAACCTGCCGCAGTATAACGGCTTTGGCTGGTCCGGAACTGGTTAAACAGGTGGTCAGGAAGTGGTTACAGTGTTTAGGGTGGCTTATCTGGGTTTATTTCGGGAAATGCATTTGATGGGAAAACCTGCTATATCTTACAGCTAGTAACGTAAAAAGCTAAAGCCATGCATGTTTGATTTTTTTTTTAATTTCTTGACTCCATCCCTGGATTTCTCAGAAGGCCCTGAGGTTGAAGCCCCTCATGTTGTGTTCCCCTTCATTGGTTAATGAACCTCACACATTACACAAGGGATGCAGACAGTGTGCACACCAGAATACAAAGCTGTACATTGAGTTTTGTGTATACTGTCCCTAATTTGAAGACTCCCACAGCCGGCACCAGCTGTAGAGTACAGAGCTGTGAGGAAGCAAAGGTAGGATGAGCATAAAAGGTTCAAAAGATGGACTTTTTGGAGACAATGTCATCTTGCCTTGCATGGGCCAGCTGACTTATAAAGATGCAGCATGGTACAGAACTTTACAGCACTAGTTTGATATACACAAACTTTTTTTTTTTATTTTTTTTTTTATTTATTTTTTTTAATTTAGGAATATAAGCTGTATGATGCTTGACAGGACTTTTGCGAAGGTGCAGTTTTACTTTTTGTAGGCAATATCTATGGCAGTAAACATTCTTTGTAATGAAGCACTTTATCTGTAGCCTATAAGTCCAGATCAATTTTTCAACCTTTTTAACATCGAAGAACCCTTGAAATAACTTGCCGGTCTCAGGGAACCCCTGCTAATAATTGCTCTACCTACAATGGTACATTAGTGGTAGAGATGCACCAAAATTTCGGCGGTCGAAAATGGTGACCGATTAAAGAAAAAGGTGCCAAAAACATTTTACTGTGCTTATGGTGCGTTTGTGACATAGGTGACTCAAAAACCACATCAAAAACATAATTGATGCGTTCTTACTGCGTTTTCAGTTGCATTTCAGTTTTATTTTTTATTTTTTTATTTTTTTTAACTGACCAAAAATGCAGCATTTTTTTTTTCTAACATTCCAACAGAAAAGCAACAGACCAGTGTGAAGACATACATAGAATTTAAAGGGATGCATTTTTCTTGAGCTTTTCTTGCGCTAAAGGTGCCGATAATGGCCGACTTTAATATCATGCATTTAAATGAATAAGAATTTAAAGCGTCAAAAAAAAAAAATATCTATCTATGTACTCTATCCATTCAGTTTTCTGCCAAGTGCATCTTGAATTTTAGTTTTTAGCAACAAAATAAGTGGTGGGATATCTGGGAAGAATGCTGCTTACATTTGTGGTCATTGAGAAGACTGTCCCCTTACAGATGGCCAAAAGATCATTGGTGTCAGTGGTTATTTATCTAAGAGGCATTTATTTCTCATTGATCATGGAACCCCTTTGCAACCTTTGGAGGAACCCTAGGGTACCACCAAACCCTGGTTGAGAGGGCTGGTCTGGGATCAATGTTTTGGAGGTGGGTAGATTCTAGTGGATTCAGATTGTTCTTGCCTAATTCTAAAAGGTGATGGAGAATGATTAGTATAAATGATACAGCTCAAGCAGAGTTTCACATATGTATCTGTAATAGATATTCTTCATTCATGGGAATAACCTGTAATTTCATGATTTGAATGACCTATTCAAACCCCTTTCACACTTGTGTTGACTTTTTCCTGTTACTTTAGACATCAGTCGCATGACAAGTCGTACCCCATGATAACCATTCATATTTGTGTGACTTCAAAGTAGTGCCTGTACTACTTTGGTCTGACTTTGATGCAAGTTGAGGTCCATAGACTTCAAGTTTACACAGAGATTCCCTGAAATTGTGGCAAAATCACGTGACTTTAAATTTGCGGCAGTGTTAAAGGGGCCTTAATATTTGCATGTTTCTCTGTGATTAAAGGATAAGTAGACGGCCATTATTGCATTTACCAGCATGTTAAGTGGAATAATGGTTTTGTTGCTGCAATGCACGCTGGCAGCTGATGCTTGTTTTATGTATACAGAATGGCAAACATGTTGAATTAACAGAGAACAATCACAGACTAATTCATGTATGTTTACCACATTTGGGAGACAAACAGGCCACAGAGGGGCTAATCTGAGTTTAAAGTGGGGATATGTAAAAAAATAAATAAAATAAAAATTCTCCATTAATTCTGAGGAATCGGAATGATCGTGTTTACTGTCAGGAAGAAGACCCTGGCTGTCGGTGAGGCAGGATAAGTTAATGTCATAACTCATCACTGTCCATGAGGCCTCTGCACATCCATGGATTATTTTGTAGAACCATCTTAGAATGTGGGAGAGATGCACTTTGTGGATCAGTAATCCTTCTTCCCCCTTCCACTCCCAGGGGTGGTGAAGGCCCTGTTCAGAGTAGGAGGATAAGAGTCTTGTAGACTTACATTAGTGTAAATATCTGTAGGCAAAGAGCAATGATGAGTACATATCCAAGGAGCTGGTCAGAGGAAAAATTACTTCTGATTGAGTGACATAGTTGTCCTGGCACACCGGTGCTTCCAGTAATTGAAAGACTTTAGTGGGTAGTAACTGGGAGGTATGCCGTGGCATTCCTGTGTGTGTGTGTGTGTGTTGAAGGGGGGGTTTATCTCTGCATGTGGATAAGTTTAGTATATAAGCTTGTGCAGATTGGCGTTAACGTTAACATCTCTAAACCTCCTTTTTTCTGTTTCAGAGATTTCCGATGTAGGTGAGTCCTGTTCCTTTCCTTTCTGTGACACCCTCACTGTATCCCCCTCTGTCTGTCACTGCTACTGCATGCCATTAACTTTTCACCTGTATGTCAGCATTCCTCTACCGATAGTGTCACAGGGTGAAATCATGTGGGACTTTGTGCTTGTCATCATTTAGTGTAAACTCATTTGAATGTACATTTGCAAGTTGTTACCCCTCTGCTTAAGATGGCTAGAATTTTAGCCAATTCCTGCGGAATCGGCCATAATTCAGGCCGTCAATGACCCTGTATGTACCACCCAGCTTTAGAAGTTGACTTAAAAATGGACTAAGCTGCGGAGCAGTCACTGTTTAGTGGTACCACTGTATTCAGGGTGCCTTGACTGCCTGAATACAATGGTGTGGGCTGGATTCGTTTTTCTCTCATTTAGTCTACAGACTGAACAAGAGAAAATCAGTGTATGGATGACCTACCCCATCACTAAGTCCATTTGAAGTGGTGAGTTGACAAGCCTCAGCACAATTTGAGTATTTTACTGAACTGATATCCCAATGGCTATTTTAATCATTATCGTACTCTTTTTTTTTTTTTTTTTTTTTTTTTTTCTTTAACTTTACTGAACCTTTTATATACAATGTATTTATTTAAAGGCCGGATGGTAAAATTTATACATTTTTTAAGCACCAGGCAAACCACTAAATGCATAGTTGAAATAAATGGACAGAAGTAGTTTTGCCTGCAAAAGGATTTGCATTTTGGTCCAGCTAGTCCTGAAACACACAGCCCTCCCAGACAGTACAGCCAGGTTTGTGAGTAGACTTTTTACTACTTTGGTTAAGCAATACAAGTTTGGTCACCCACATGCCCCCAGCCTGTGATTGGGCAGTGACTGAGCAGCATTCTGAGTCTTTGGTCCACTTTGCTGCCTCCTACTTGTCGGTATGTGAGCACTGCAGAACAATTAATTGATCCTAGTGCTGCCCCTCTCTGCCTCAGTCTGTACTGCTGTACAGGGTGTTGGTAAGGCCAATGCCAACTCATAATTGGGCAATGGCATTAGTAGCATTTAAACATTTTATTTTTTTACCGGAATTCAGCTCAATATTTATTACTTGCTTCGTGTTCCTGTTCTTGCACAGGCTTTGGAGGTTGATTCCAATGGGGAGTGTTCAGATTCATTGTGTTATGTGGGACCTGGATGTGTCTGTCATCAGGATTGCTTGTGATAGAGGTGTAGAAGTTAATGAACCAGAGTCCAGTCAGTCAGACCTGTGAAAAAGACTTGTGCTAATCTACTAACAACCATAGAAAAAAACAAACTACCTAGCTGTAGTGATATGTCCAATCTTGGCTTACATAGACTGTTCGCCATGGCTACAAGCTAAAACGAGTTATTGCCTAGGTACTTGTGTCCATTTACCATAAATATTGTACCACTACTATGAGTGCATTTCAGGAGTAATTCATTAGTCCTCAGCTTTTGTAAAATGTCGGCACTGATTATGCTGTCTGTAGTTTCTTATTTGATAGTTTTAGTGTTCAAAGGATAAGGCAGCGTTTCCAATGCTTTGCCAATGTCTTTTGGAAGTAAGCAGCTGACTCGTCTTGGAAGGTTACCTGGACTAAATTTTTTTTTTTTTTTTTACTAAATTGGATTTTGAAGCCGTGGCCTAACAAAGGCATTGTACTTTGCATATCTTTTTAACATATGGTCGGGGCTCTGGGATAAATCCTGCTTATATGGTGTTTTTCAAGCTGAAGACTTAAAGTAAAGCAAATAGGAGGACTAATATAAGTAAACTTCTTTTTTTTTTTTTTTTTTCATTTCCATGTGGCTTCTGTGTCACCCGTGGACAAAGTGTGTGTGTGTGTGTCATTTTGTCTTTCTAACTTGTCTCTGCTGAGATAGCGGGGACAACAGTGCCCTTCCAACCTAGGAGGAGATGAATATCTAACTATGATTGACAGTGCTTGCCTTGGAAACAAAATACTTCCCCTTAGACAAGCACCGTCACAAGGTATGTAGGGGATGACTCTGCTCTCCTGTTCCTGTTGTGTGTTTTTTTTTTTTTTTTTTTATATTGGTTGCTACGACACAAGCAGCTCCTGACACATCACATCCTTGGTGGCTAGGCTGCAGGTGGTCACCTGAACCATAACAACCAATAACGCTCTGTCGCCTAGCCACCTTCATCCTATCAACAAATAGAGGGTTGGAACAGAGAAACTATGTGGGAGCCCTCTAGCCGACATGCCCTTTCTCCCAGACACATTCACTCAACAAATGAGTCAACAGAGCTCCACACCCAGAAATTGGGCTTTTATCAGGGGAGGAGCAAAGAAGCTATAAAGCAAAGAATTAAGAAGGGATTTTCCTCACATTTTGATATGGTTATTGGAGAAGCTAATAGATATTGAAAAACATGTGTATGTACCTGGGTTTAATTTTTTATTGCTTATGAGAGTTCTTTAATATTCAGAGTCTGGCACCAAGGCATTACAGGTTTTCTTTAAAAGAGACCTGTCATGAAGCAGGAGTGCTGTGTTCTTAAGCTTTGGCCGAAGGTGCCATTGTCCAACTTATGACTGTACAGTAGTTCTGCATTGACTGCATAATAGTTTTTTTCTTTCCCTGGGTCAAGTGTGCGGCACGTTCCTGTCCTTTGGAGTCTATCACATGGGTATTCTGTGACAGACTTCCTTTAATTGATTTTAACCCCATGTGTATCAGAAATCATTGTGTAGAAGTAGCTGCTGTGTTCTTGTCCAGCACTGCAGGAAAATTGTCGGGGTGAAAGGATTATACCTGATCTGATTTGTATTGTATGTATCCTGTGTAGCTGGAAAACTCAGCACCGAGGACCTGAACTCTCTCATCGCCCATGCCCACCGCCGCATTGACCAATTACACAAGCAGCTAGCGGAGTACCGGGTGAGGGAGCAACAGCACATTGAGGCAGCTCTAGAAAAGCAGAAGCTGGAGGATAAGCAAGCCCTGGAGTTTGCTGTGAGTAAAGCCCTGGAGCATTACCGCACTGAGATCCAACTGGAGCAAGACAAGAAGGTACAGAAGACGTCACTTTGTGTTTCTTATACTACCCCAGGAAAAAAACATAAGTATCATGCGCATTTAATATTTTCCTCTATAGTGCACAAACAGTAATAGGTCCCACTTTACAGAGATTTTTAGGCTGCTGGTTTATACGAAGCTGGACAGTTTGGTATACTCTTCCACACCAAGTTGAACTTTGCACATATGATAAAGAAATTTTTTATTTTTTTTGAAAACCATTAAAAGATTTAAGTGAGACCCCAACAGTGGTCAGACTGCATAGACAACACCATATCCTACCACCCTATGGCCCATGTTTATCTATTTTTATTTGTACGTTTTATTTTTTTATATCTATCCCCCTGTTGGGGTCTCCCCTAAATCTTTTAATGGGTTTAAGTAAAACAATGGTTTTGTTTAATGTGCCTTTTATTTTTGTGGCCGATTTACAGTCCTTCATTGTAGGATACGGGGGGTTCTCTGGTTATTTTTGTTGGCTTTGAACTTTTCATACAGTTTTTGGGCTGCAATTCCAGTCAGTGGTTTCCCCACTATGAGCAATTTTGAGTTGCAGACCAATGGAACCTGAAATACAAGCACTAAGTTCTCTACTTTATCAACTGCCCATGTAAATGTGTGCTTAGGTTTATCCAGGTGGAACTCTACTCCCTGCCATATCACAGTTTAGAGATCTGAGCCCTTGTACCTTTGTCTTGGAATTCTTCACACCTCCTGTGCCACTCCACTGGCTAATGCCTAGGTGTAAGTCACGTGGTCTCTGATGCATGAAAGTTTCACTGCCTAGCTCAGGTGACTGAAACGGTTGGGATGCAGAATTCCATAGGAAATTGACCTTGTCTTATTGCCATACATTGCTGGTTATATTGTATTCAGGCAGCTGCATGAATGCAGTGGCACTGCTGAACAGGGATTTCATCTGATAGGATGGTAGTCACTGTTTTGAGCAATATTCTCCTACCAGATCAGTCAGTTTTTTAAATACTTGACCCCCCTTCAAGACCAGGCCATTTCTTGCTATACGGCACTGCATTAATTGAACTTGCAATTGCACGGTCATGAGACAAAAATTGATGTCCTAGAACCCCCCCCCACAATTGGCGCTTGCTTTTGGTGGTATTTGATCACATCGGTTTTATTTTTTGCGCTACAAACAAGAAAAGATCAACATTTTTTTTTTATTTTTTATTTTTTTTTTTACTTTTTGCTATAAAACATATCCAATAAAATTAAAAAAATGAAATCTAATTTCATAAATTTAGGCAAATATGTATTCTGCTATATATTTTTGTTAAAATTCCAATAAGCATATAGTGATTGGTTTGCGCAAAAGTTAGTGTCTACAAGCTATGGGATATTTGTATTTTTTACTAGTAATGGCGATCAGCGACTTATAGGGGGGCTGCAATATTGCAGCAAACATTTTGACACTGACGCTTTTTGGGAACCAGTGACACAGTGTTCAGTGCTAAAAATATGCACTCACTGTACTAATGACAAGGAAGGGGTTAACATTGGGACAATCAAAGGGTTAACTGTTTGCCTAACCATTGTTTATGTGTACTGTGTTGGGTGCTTTTACTAGGGGAAGAGAGGGAATCTTTTCACTGCTTTGCAGAGACACAAATTTCATCCCTTGTTTATATAGGCAGATCGCAGTTCTCTCTGCCTTATGATTGATTGGCAGGTGCCAGCGGACACAGAGTACCTGATACCCGTTCTGATGAAAGCTGCCATTTTCGGCTTGAATCACTTTCTCTCTCCTTTTTTTTTTTTTTTTTTTGTGGAATAGGTGTGTATTGCCTGTCCTGGGTTTTTCATTTGTGCAACTTCAAATGTAGTAGAAGTGTTTTTGTTTTTTTTTGTTTTATATTACACATACTCTGTATCAAAAGTCTGAGAAACAATTTTTTTTTATTTAGCATCAGGCTCGGTTCACACAGGGGCGACTTGTCCAGACGACTTCGCCGCCTGACAAGTCGCGCCCCGTTCTGTACTATGGAGCCGTTCTAATAGGAGCGACTCAAGTCGCTCCGACTTAGAAAAAAGGTTCCTGTACTACTTTGGGGTGACTTCAGGAGACTTGCATTGACTTCTATACAGAAGCCGTTTTGCAAGTCGCCGCTGATCGTGTGCAGGTCGCGGCGCTGCCAGCCCGTGCCACCCCTGTGTGAACCGAGCCTAAGTGAAACTTCCATTTACAGTATGTATGACTTGTGTATAAACAATGCTGACTGTTCTGTAAATATTGTGAGACCCCCTATAAAGTCCTTTGTGTAATGTGGAGTGTTGATGCAGGTGGAGGAGGTGCGGGAGGTGATGGAGGCGGAGATGAGAACACAGCTTCGCAGACAAGCGGCTGCACACACAGACCATCTGAGGGATGTCCTTGGTGTACAGGAACAGGAGTTCAAGGCAGAGTTCCAACAGGTTGGTTTTGATTTACATGGGAAGAATGTCTAAAACTCAACGCCTCGGCTTCAAAACCGGGAGATTTGTGTTCCTAAAATGACGCAGACTACATTTTTGTAAAACTGTCCAAATTTTACATTACAATGCTCACTTCACAAATTAACACACGTTTAATATGACAGTGTGTGTTCTTTGTTGCAGACTCTCTCCGAGAAGCTCTCTGAGCAAGAAATGCAGTTCAGACGCCTTTCTCAGGAACAGCTGGATGGTTTCACTCTGGATATTAACACTGCCTATGCCAGGCTGAAAGGCATTGAGCAGGCTGTGGAAGGTGAGTCCTATAAGCCAGCCATTTACACACAGACCCACAGGTTGAAAGGGCAAAAGCTAACAGAATCTCTCCTGTTTGGCAGCTGCCGACCCAACTGGTTATCTAAATACCTGAACAGTAACTGCATTAGATGCAGTCACTGTTTGGCCAACAGGTTTTTCCACCTGGCTCCTTTTTAGTTTATTTGTCTTTCATAGTTTGACAAGCCTGGTGCTGACGTTTGTGCCACGTACAGCGAATGATCCTTAAGATATGACTGGTGACCTCCATATAAGGCTTGGGTCAGTTGTTTGGAAACTATAAACCCAGTAATTAAAGGGATATCTGTAGTCCCGTTTGGTGCAGCGTAGTGGAGATCATATCCAATCATTTAAGCTGCTGTGTAGGGATCGACCGATTATCGGAGAAGCTGATATTCATAAAAAAAGAAAGTGAAGTATTGGTCACAAATGTAACTGGATTATTACCGATATTGCTTCAAGGGGTTTTACCAGCATCACCCCGGTACCGTTCTTTAGAGTGGATGGCCAACTTTAGTGTAATGACAACCGATGCGGCTCGGCTATTATTACGACCCCCCCCCCACCGCTTGCCTCTCTCAAGTCCCACGACCCCCGATCCCTCCATAAAGAATACCTGTGCTGCCTATTACTGTCACAAGGGATGTTTACATTCCTTGTGACAGCAGTAACAGTGATAAGAAAAAAAGTAAAAGGACAGTGTAAAAATAAAAAATGTAAATGTACATAATATCGGCTATTGGCCTGAGCGGCACCGAAAAAATGATATTGTGGATCCCTATTGCTGTGACATAACAGCCTCAGCTACTCATGTGTATTTCGCTTAGTTGACTGTTTGTATCAATGTGTCTTCAAAATGAAATGTCTAGGTTGCCCCATAGCAGTCAGTCATATTCAGTGGCGGAATATATATCGGGCAGCTGAAGATGGGGGGATTTTGCTGTATGGCAGCTCTTATTCTAGGATTTCGTTGGCAAGTGGAACTCTTAGTGATTGTAGGAATCTAAAGTGTTTTAAAGTTTACCAATAGTTAAAACATTTTTTTTTTTCTTCTAGTTTGGGTTATAATGAAAGAAAGCTAGAATCCATGTTGGAGAGATTTGCCTTCACTTCCTGTCCCAGTTACCTTGGTAATCAGGAAGTCAGAGAAAATCTACAGCAGGGAAACTTACTACAAAAAGGCTGACTAGCATTTCCCCAATTTTGTCTTTATTGGCATCAGATAGTTTCCCTTACTTTTCTGTTTAGAATCTTGGAATACCCCTAATGGTGGACTTTTAAGGCACTTACAGTAAATATAAAATTTTGAAAGTACAAAGAATTTTTTATTAAATATTGAAAGGGTACATAAAACAAGGAATGCATAAATACACTGATCTGTACATATACAGGTTATTCAAAATACCATGCGCGTTTCAGAGATGTGTACATTGGTAAGTGATCATCTATTGAAACAGGAAATAAGTTATACATAGAAAAATTTCCATCTTCAAAAATACACGTGATATAGTTCCTAATACTTTACATATTCATAACAGTGTGTTGAGTAAACATTCCATCAGAGTTGTGATTAAAAACAGGACAAAAAACCAGGGAAGATATTGCCGATGGTTGTTGGTTTGCCCCCCCCCCCCCCCGAAGCCTTCGAATTTGGTCGATCCGACCGTAGAGGCCAAGAAACCCAGTTATCCCTTCCCGTGTGATGGGAAAAATCTTTTTGTCCTACTCTTTCCTACTTCAGACTGGTTGCTTTGCCCCAGTGT
The DNA here is from genome assembly GCF_037356315.1 of Lithobates pipiens. Taxonomy (NCBI): domain Eukaryota; kingdom Metazoa; phylum Chordata; class Amphibia; order Anura; family Ranidae; genus Lithobates; species Lithobates pipiens. The sequence goes on from NW_027507718.1 coordinate 484,078,803, forward strand.
CTCTGCCGGGTTGGGAGCTTTCTGCTCCAATCTACCCACATATGCCAGGGGTTTGGTCCCTTTATAACATCTTGCTGGTTTCTTGGCCTCTACTGTCGGAGCGACCACATTTGAAGGCTTTAAGGGGGCAAAACAACCATTTGCAATATCTTCCCTGGTTTTCTGTCGTGTTTTTAATCACAACTCTGATGGAATGTTTACTCAACACACTGTTATGAATATGTTAGTAAAGTATTAGGAAATCTATCACATATGTGTATTTTTGAAGATGGAAATTTTTCTCTAATGTATATCTTATTTCCTGTTTCAATAGATTATCACTTACCAATGTACATACCCCCCTGAAGGAGATCTAGTTTCTCCGAAACACGTAGGGTCTTTCGAATAACCTGTATAAGTACAGATCATCAGTGTATTTATGTATTCCTTGTTTTATGTACCCTTTTAATCTTTTCAATAAAAAAAAAATTCTTTTTACTTTCAAAATTTTATATTTACCGTAAATGCCTAAAAAAGCCCACAATTAGGAGTATTCCAAGATTCTGGACTAACTTTGGATGTGGCACACAAAATTGTAAAATTGTTGCCTCCCGCATACATTGTCTTACTTTTCTGTTTGGTGAAACATTACAAGGATAGGAAGTGAGGTGAGTCCTGCATAGAAGTAACACCCGACAAGGGTCTAATCCTTCTCACACCATCCAAAAATAGAAAAAAATAATTGTAGATACGCCTTAATATATTTTCTTATGCTGAATAATAAAAAAATGATAATTGAGGTAAATGTGAAATTAATGTGAATATTTACCACTTGTAGTCAGCAGGTGGGACTGTAAGGAAATGTCAGATAGCAGCTGTTGTCATGTAGAGAACGGATATATCAGTCGGATAACAACGTCTGACAGCAAATGAACACCTGCCTGAAAACACACTGGCAGTGCTGGGCTCTGATATTGGCATCCCAGTATTCTTTTTACATCGTGTTGTTATACCCTGTAATGTTAGAAAATACATAGAATTAAAAGTTTTTTGAAGATTAATTTTAGATAATAAACATATATTAGGCCAGTAAAATAATGGAAGTGTGCCAAGTCAACAACTCCACTTAGTTTGCCTTGAAGCTGAACGCCAGAAATTAGACAAAATCTACTCTTGCATTGCAATTCTCATTTTGTCTAGGGCAGTGGTTCTCAACCCTGTCCCCAAGTACCCCCGACAGGCCATGTTTGCAGGTTTTTTCGTTATCTTGCACAGGTGCTTTAAATCAGTCAATGGCTTGGTATTTTGGACAGCTAATTTAGAAATTCCCAAAACATGGCCTGTTGGGGGTACTTGAAGACAGGGTTGAGAACCACTGGTCTAGGGTAAAGGGATAAGGTGCATTACATACCCTGTCCTTTTGGTCCAGCAGCCTCTAGCGTGCTTCTTTTACCTGAATTTTCGCACTGTGGGTAGTCCCTCAATATCCTGTACAGCGCATGTATAGCAAGATTTGCAGCGTGAGGGGGTGACTGGAGCATTTTTTTTTTTTTTTATGTTTTCCCTTGCAACATATGCCTACCTTGCTTTTGCTTTTCCTGCTGCCACTCTGAAGCTTGCACAGGAATAGATGAATAGATGGTACACTCTCGCATATTAGTAGTTCATAGACCTCTAATTGGCCCATAATTGTCCTACTCAGTAGTACTTTGGTAAATCCTCCTGGGTTCTGGCAGGAATGTGAATGAAGGGCAAGTATATATGGGGGGGGTGTTGTATATGGGGGTATTAAACAAATGAACAATACAAACGTTTTTTTTTAAAGGTGGTTTTGCTGAGTCTTTCTTGTCCATAACCTGATATTCATCGTCTTCTCCAGGGCATGCCGTAGCTGAAGAGGAGGCCAGGAAGGCCCATCACCTCTGGTTATCCATCGAAGCTTTAAAGTTTACCCTGAGAACAGCCTCTGGCGAAAGCCCCACAGAGCCCCTGGACAGTGCAGTACAGGGGATCAAAGCCAGCTGCTCCAGTAATGAATTCACAGAAGCCCTGACCTCTGCACTCCCCCATGAGTCCCTTCACCGTGGTGTTTATAGCGAGGAAGCCCTCCGAGCACGCTTCTATACCGTCCGTAATCTAGCCCGCCGGGTGGCCCTTATTGACGAAACCAAAAACAGTCTGTACCAATACTTCCTCTCCTATCTGCAATCTCTTCTCGTATTTGAACCGAAGCAGCTAAAACCCCCAAGTGAGTTGACATCTGAAGATCTGGACACCTTCAAACTGCTCTCTTATGCTTCTTACTGCATCGAGCACGGCGATTTAGAGCTGGCTGCTAAATTTATCAATCAGCTGAAAGGAGAGTCTAGAAGGGTGGCCCAAGACTGGCTGAAGGAGGCCCGTCTGACCCTGGAAACCAAGCAGGTCATCAATATCCTATCTGCCTACGCCAGCGCAGTTGGCTTGGGCACAACACAAGTACAATGATGGGAAGTTTAAATTGAGTCCGAATTGTTGCAGTGTTGAATCCAAATACCCTTTTGTCACACAGAGAGAACTTTCATTTCTAGATTGCTGGATGCTGAAGTGGGATTGGCCAATTTGCATACAGTGATCAGTGAGGAGCAATATTTAAAGTGTCGGCCCAATAAATTCCAGCGATTTAAGTTCTGATTTAAATAATCGGTTAGCGGCATGTCTTTCTTTTGAATATTAGGGGTTTTATTACGTTTTTGGTTATTGCTCCTGCCTTAAAAAAAAACCTGACTGTTGGTGCAGCAGCGAGAATCCCACTCCAATATCCTACATTCTTAATAACCGATATAAAAATGTATCAGGCAGAGCGTGATCCCTTTACACCTGCTGTTGGTGTGCAGTTCTGGAGATCTAAGTGCACATGTTTCACTGCTAGAGAGTACAAGAGATATCGAAACCTTGTCTTCCCAAGGCTGACCCTTTGAGTTGCCTTCTGCTTGTCACTGATCCCAATTTAATTAATTATGACCTGTGTGTCCTAAAATCTCTCGGATGTTGGAATGCCTGGTGAACTAGGTACCAACAACATTTGCTTCTATGTCTGCCTCATCTGCATCAGCCTGGGCTTTGAATCTTTGCAAGTCTGGCACTTATTATAGTATGGGCAATGTACCCATTCTAGAAGAGTGCCAAAAGCATTCATTGGTTATGTCAGCCTGAGTATTGCGTGACCAGCTTCAAGTGAATGTTGTGTGTATTGCATATAATGTACCTAGCGCAAGGTGTTGCGTTTACCCCTCCTTAGCACTGGGGGCAGACATAGCCATACCACTGTGTCCAACAACACAGCCATTGGGTTTGAGAGATAAAAACATAGCAAGCTGTAAACTAGGCAACTGCTGCATTTTATTTTTGTTTGTGCATATTTTGTGAGACAAATGGCAGATTTATTGCAGAACATGCTTGGAGTTCAGCCTATATATGTTCTGGTCTATCTTCTCCTAGTTGCTGTGTATTTGAGGACAGGTCCTCTTTACAAGTGCTGTAACCAAGAAGAAGATTCAGATTTTCCCTTGTTATATCCTGGCATGACACACTAATTCCTAGGAAACAAATTGCATCCTCCTCACCAGAGATTTAATGATTTATCCCTATTGTGACGTGCACTGTAAACACACAAAGTGGTGGTTTCACTAATCATACATGGAAGGTCCAAGTTGTGATTGTTTGGCTTTCTCTATATGATCACAATGACAGGTTTGTTGTATTCTGTTAACCCATTCTCTCACCAGATGACAGAATTCCTTGGGCATCCTGCACCATGTCTGCACCTTCCAGCAACCTTCTCTCCTCTGCCCAGTGGTTTTAAGTTTTCAGGTTTTACTGATCCAACCAAAATGTAATTTACCCTTTTCAATTATTCATTATATATCAGTTGGGACATCAAAATAAAACAATCACTCTCACCTTGTCTTTCTTATGCAGTGTGTTTGTGTTTCATTTCTATATACAGGGGTTGGACAAATATATTGAAACACTACATGATTTGCAGGTGTGGAAGTGGTGACATGTTTTGCGTTTTTTAAAGTGATGTGACATGGGGCGGCAGGCGGCATAAACTCTGGCCATACAAAACACTAGACGCACCAAACTGGATTAGGAACGGCCGTGGCCTTGTGTATTGGTTTTCACAGACATAATTCGCGAGCTCTTCAAATATCCCTGTGACTGGCAAAGACCCCCCCTCCTTATGCCAGATGGCTCTCCAGAACATTCCCATTCTGCTGACCTTTTTTTATTTTTTTAACACACACACACACACACACACACACACACTAAAATCAATGGCAGCCTTGAAAAGCCAACTGCCACCAATCCCATGAGAGAAAGGAGGGGCTTTAAACAGGCCCCCCCCCCCCCCTGCATTCTTTTTCTGTGTGACGAGACACCTAGTTAACAGTTGTGCAGTCTCACTTTTCTCATTTACTGTAGGCGACACTAGTAATCTGCAGTCATGTCAGAGCTTACTGGGTTTCAAAAAGGGCAAATTGTTGGTGCCTGCTTAGCTGGTGCTTCTATAATTGGCAATTTTATTTGCAGTGTCGTGAAGTACAGTATCAAAGGTTATGATGGCATATACAGTTTACAGGAAACCATCATCTGATAAGCATCTGATAAGTGCTGTCAACAGACCAAAAGGACATTGCACACGATTATGACCTGGAATAATAATTGTCAATTCCCAGTAGAATTCAGGTCCTCTTCATGCCAAACGCGGCCCAGCACCATACACCATATTGGGTAACAATTTTGTTCTTTTACCATACTTCTTTCCAGAGTTGTCCAACTTTGTGTGAAAACTATTGCAGATGGGGAGGAAGGAACAAGGGAAGGCAAATTTTATGTCTACTCTGCAGGGGGAGTGGACCATTTGTCATTATACAGGCTACAGTGCCTTGAAATATTCCACATTTTGTCATGTTAAAACCAAAAACGCAAATGTATTTTATTGGAATTTTATGTGATAGACCAACACAAAGTGGCACAACTGTTGTGAAGTGGAAGGAAAATTAATAAATGGTTTTCAATTTTTTTTTTGTTTACAAATAGCTGAAGTGTGGCGTGTATTTCTATTCAGACCCCTCAGACCCCTTTACTCTGATACCCCTAATTAAAATAGGTGACTTCTGAAGGTAGTTGGTTCCCCTAAGTGATGAATAGAATCCACTCGTGTGTAACTTTATCACTGTATAAATACAGCTGTTCTGTCAAGTTGTTAGGTTTGTTAAAGAACCTTAGTAAACAAACAGCACAGGTCAGGGATAAAGTTGGGGAGAAGTTTAAAGCAGGGTTAGGTATATTATAAAAAAAAAAAAAAAAATCCCAAGCTTTGAACATCTCATGAAGCACTAATTAATCCATCATCCAAAAATGGAATGAGTATTGTACAACTGCAAACCTACCAAGACATGGCTGTCCACCTAAACTGACAGGACAGGCCAGGCAAGCAGAGCATTAATCAGAGAAGCAGCCAAGAGGCCCATGGTAACTCTCAGAGATCCACAGCTCAGGTGGGAGAATCTGTCCACAGGAAAACTATTAGTTGTGCACTCCACAAATCTGGCCTTTATGGGAGAGTGGCAAGAAGAAAGCCATTGTTTGAAAGAAATCTATAAGAAGTCTTGTGGAGGACACAGCAACCATGTGGAAGAAGGTGCTCTGGTCAGATGAGACCAAAATCGCTTTTTGCTTTTAGGCCAAAAATGTGTGACGGTAAACTAACACACTGTATATGTGTAGTCAGAGTGACGTGCATAGTTGAGGTTGAAATAAGACACAAGTCCAACCTGTGTGTGTGCTTTTATGTTAATATTACATGTATACTTTTATATCTCTGAATGTTGTGGTAGTTTTAGGTGCTTATCCAATCATTTTTTGAAATGATCGATGCTCCACTGCTTGTAGACGAGAATTCCACATCCTTACCATCCCATGCAGTTTAAGGTTAAACTGCTTCTCTTCTGATTTTAGTGAATGGCCGGGTGTCTTCTTTTTTTTTTTTTTTTTTTTTTTTTTAATTCCCTTGCGTGAAAGTTTTTTTCCTCATTGTCTCGTCTCCAGAGAGAATAAGTTCAGTGCTTGCAGTCTTTCCCCATAGCTGAGATCCTCCAGTCCCTTTTATTAGCTTTGTTGCCCTTCTCAGGACCCTCTCCAGTTTCAGTGCAGCCCTCCTGAGGACTGGTGCCCAGAGCTGGACCGCATAGTCCAGGTGTGGCCAGACCAGAGTCTTGTAGAGTGAGAGAATTATTTTATTTTCTCAGGAGTTAATTCCCTTTTTAATGCATGCCAGTATTCTGTTAGTAGATGACAGGCTCAGCAATGCCAAGACCCCCCAGGTCCTTTTTTCCATCCTAGATTCCCCCAGAGGTTCTCACCCTAGCGAGTAGATTGCGTTTATATTTTGGCACCCAAATGCATTATTTTACATGTTTCAACATTAAACCTCATTTGCCATGTAGTTGCCCACCCCATTCATTTGTTTATATCTTCTTGGAAGGTTTCCACATCCTGCGTAGAAGTTATTGCCCTTCTTAACTTAGTATCGTCTGCAAATGCTGAGGTTGAGCTCATCCTCCAGATTGTTTATGAATAAATTAAATAAGATTGGTCCCAGGACAGAACCCGGGGGGGGAGACCCACTTTCCATACCAGACTATTCAGAGTACTTCCCATTTATCACCAGCATCTGGACTCACTCCTGTAGCCAGTTTTCAATCCATGTACTGACCTGTTGGTTCATGCTGTCAGGCCTTAGTTTGTACACTAAATGTTTGTGTAACTATCAATTGCCTTTGCAAAATTCAAATAAACCACATCTACAGGCCTTCCTTTGGATAGATGGCAGCTCACCTCCTCAAGGTTAATAGATTGGGCAGGAACGATTCTTCAAGAATCCATGCTGATATCTGTTAATACAGTTTTTTATTACTAAACTCTTGTGTATAGTCCCTTATCATCCCCTCTAAGAGCTTGCAAACTATTGATGTTTGACTTTCTGGTCTGTACTTCCCAGGGCTATATCTTGGCCATTTTTTTAAATATTGGTGCTACATTGGCTTTTCTTTAAGCAGCTGGTACCATTCCAGTCAGTAGCCTGACTGTAAAAATTAGGAACAATGGTCTGGCAATTGCTTGACAGTGTTCCTTAACCACTTCAGCCCCAGACCAATTTTCAGTCTAAGGACCAGAGGTCTCTTTCGCACTGCACTGCTTTAACTAATAATTGCGCGGTCATGCAATGTTGTACCCAAACGAAATTTGCATCCTTTTCTTCCCACAACTAGAGCTTTCTTGTGATGGTATTTGATTGCCTCTGCGATTTTTATTTTTTGCAATATAAATGGAAAAAGACCGAAAATTTTGAGAAAAAAAAAAGATATTTTCTACTTTTTGTTATAAGAAAAATCGAATAAACTCAATTTTAGTCATACATTTAGGGCAAAATTTATTCAGCCGCATGTCTTTAGTTAAAAAAAACAAAACAAAAAAGTCAATAAGCGTATATTTATTGGTTTACGCAAAAGTTATAGTGTCTACAAACTAGAGTAGATTTTCTGGAATTTACACAGCTTTTAATTTATGACTGCCTATCTAATTTCTTGAGGTGCTAAAATGGCAGGGCAGTACAAACCCCCCCCCCCCCCCCGAAATGACCCCATTTTGGAAAGTAGACACCCCAAGGAAATTGCTGAGGGGCATGTTGAGCCCATTGAATTTTTTTTTTTTTTGTCCCAAGTGATTGAATAATGACACAAAAAAAAATTCCAAAAAGTTGTCACTAAATGACATATTGCTCACACATGCCATAGTTATATGTGGAATTGCACCCCAAAATATATTCTGCTGCTTCTCCTGAGTACAGGGATACCACATATGTGGGACTTTTGGGGAGTCTAGCTGCATACGGCACCCCGAAAACCAATCACTGCCTTCAGGGTTTCTAAGGGTGCAAATTTCTGATTTCACTCCTCACTACCTATCAGTTTCGAAGGCCATAAAATGCCAAAATAACACAACACAACACAACCCCCCCCCCCCCCAAAATTACCCCATTTTGGAAAGTAGACACCCCAAGCTATTTACTGAGAGGCATGTTGAGTCCATGAAATATTTTATATTTTGCCACAAGTTGCAGGAATATTACAATTTTTTTTTTTTTTTTTGCACAAAGTTGTCACTAAATGATATATTGCTCACACGTGCTATGGGCATACGTCAAATTACACCCCAAAATAAATTCTGCTGCTTCTCCTGAGTACGGGGATACCACACGTGGGGGACTTTTTGGGAGCCTAGCCACGTACTGGACCCCGAAAACCAAGCACTGCCTTCCGGATTTAAATATAAAACACTACCAAAAAAAACTGTTAGCGATCGCAGGGATCAGGCCTGACTCTGCGAATGCTGCAGTTATGTGTTTAGTGTTTTGTAAGTGACAGTGATCAATCGATACTGCACTTGGGTGGGCTGGGCAGAGGGGCAAAACGCAGGTGCCAGCAGGTATCTGGGCTGATCCCGCTAACAATGCGTTTTTTTGGAACCCTAAACTGCTGGGGACGCTAGTATAGATCTGATCAGATCAGATATTGATCTGTTCAGATTCTATACCAGTACGGGAGGTTTATGCTTTGCGCGTGGGTGTTAGCAGTACTGACACTAGCCTAGCGCTGCCTGGGGGCGACGCAGACCCTGACCCTAAAACCTAATTGATATCACCCGCCGGGTGATCAGGGGGTTAAACCTTTATTGGGTAATAAATGGTGGGTGCCCTGATGCCATAAAAAGCAAACTAACTAACCAGAGTCACCCATAACACTTATACGGTGATCACTGGTGAAAGGGTTAACTAGGGGCAATCAGGGGGTTAAAACCATTATTGGGTAGTATATGGGGGTACCTAGCACTAAAAAAAAAAAACCTGGCGGTGACTAGCTACCTAGCGACACTAATGCAGCGATCAGAAAAATGATTGCTTAGTGACACTGGCAAAAGGGGGTGAAAGGGTTAACTCTAAGGGCAAGCAGGGGGTTAAATCTTTATTGGGGGGTGGTAGGGGGCTACCCTGGACCTAACACTAACTGCCCTGACACTTTTTACTTTTACAACTGACACTGAATGCAGTGATCAGTAAATAAATGATCACTGCAATCAGTGACACTGTGACAGGGGGGCGGCGATCGGGGGGGGGGGGGGGGGGGTTTGTGTGCCTGTGTGTTAGTGTCAGTGTAGTGTTTGGTGCAGACTTAATGTGTCCTCTCCTCGTAGTCCGGTCAATAAGACCGCCCCGAGGAGAATGACATCACTTCCTGTATACAATACACAGTGGGAGGAAGCTTCTCATTCGCCAGGAGCGATCGAGAGGCGATGGCCAGAAACCAACGGCCATCCCCTCATCCCGGATCGTTCCTGAAGCGAAACGGACCCCCCACCCGCTGGAAGGCAAGCACGTACATGTACGTGCTTGTGCCTGTACATGCCATTATGATGACGTACAATGGCATGTGGCGGTCGTTAAGTGGTTAATGTGAGATATGGGGTCAAAAAGACATTTACACTTACATTTCAATAACTTTTTTTTCCCCTTTAAGACCATTGGGCAGAAGTGACGTTTGATGTTGCTTTAGTCATCCAGTGGTATGGTGTCGAGTGGGGGCCATCATTCCCCCACTCGACTTCATGCCTCAGAGGGGAAAGGACCGGATCATCCTTGCTGCTGCCGATGGCTCAGGTAAACGGTGCGAGGTAGCACCTCTCCCGTCACAGATAAACATGATTTTGCAGCAAATCTGCTGATGAGACCATTTTTTTTTTTTAAATACCAGGGTCATGGCTGCTATAACAACGATATTCAACGTCAAAGTACTGACGTATAAGGACAGCGGGTGGTCCTGAAGTGGTTAAGCAAGTAAAAGGTCTGCAGTTGATTCTAAGTGTGGTATTTACATTTGGAATCTATTGTCAGAGAGATAGCAGCAACATTAGGCAGGAGTGGCTAAATCAAAAGTTTGGTACATTCCTAAGGAAAGAAGAATGCAGTGGTGGAGCTCACCAACATAAAAAGGCCTAGACATCCACGGAAGACAACAGTGGTGGATGATCACAGTGGTGAAGGACACGCTCCAGGATGGGGGGGGCCGCGTATCATTGTAAAAGTCTACAATCAAGACAAGACTTTATGCCAGAAAATAAGGAGCAAACCATTCATAAGCCTGAAGAATAAAAACTTAAAGTATAAGTAAATCCTTGGACAGAGGGGTGGCGGTGGACGTGGTGTACTTGGATTTTGCAAAAGCGTTCGATACAGTTCCGCACACACGACTCATGTGTAAGGTAAAGTCTACAGGTTTGGAAATATCAGTTTGTAGATGGATAGAAAACTGTCTAAAAGACAGAATTCAGAGAGTAGTGATTAATGATTCTTACTCTGAATGGTGTAAGGTTATCAGTGGTGTACCCCAAGGTTCAGTGCTGGGACCCTTACTTTTTAACATCTTTATAAATTATATTGGGTCTGGGATCAAACGTAACATTTCCTTCTTTGCAGATGACAACAAGCTATGCAGTGGAATAACGTCCTTACAGGAAGACTCCAATTTACAAGCCGACCTCAATGCTCTGTCTAATTGGGCGACTATGTGGCAGATGAGGTTTAACCCTTTCATGACCAAGCCTATTTTTGGCATTTGGTGTTTACAAGTTAAAATCCATATTTTTTGCTAGGAGTATTACTTGGAACCCCCAAACATTATATATATATATATATATATATATATATATATATATATATATATATATATATATATATATATATATATATATATATATATATATATATATATATATTTATTTATTTATTTATTTATTTAGCAGAGACTCTAGAGAATAAAATGGCGATTGTTGCAATATTTTATGTCACATGGTATTTGCGCAGCGGTGTTTTAAACGCAACTTTTTGGGAAAAGGGACACTTTCATGAATTTAAAAAAAAAAAAAAAAAAAAACAATAAAATTAGCCCAATTTTTTTTGCATAATGTGAAAGATAGTGTTACTTCGAGTAAATAGATATCAAACATGTCATACTTTATAATTGCACGCACTCGTGGAATGACGACAAAGTACGGTACCTAAAAATCTCAATAGGCGACGCTTTAAAAAAAAATTCCGGATACCAGGTTAGCGTTACACAGGAGGTCTAGTGCTAGAATGACGATCGCGGCGATACCTCACATGTGTGATTTGAACACCGTTTACATATGTGGTCGCAACTTCCGTATGCGTTTTCTTTGCTTCGCAGGGACGGCGGGCGCTTTAAAAAATTATTTTTTTGGATTTTATTTATTTTAAAATGAATAAATTGTTTTTAAAAAAATAAAATAAAATGTGATCACTTTTATTGCTGTCACAAGGAATGTAAACATCCCTTGTGACAGTAATAGGTGGTGACAGGTACTCTATATCAAGGGATCGGGGGTCTAAAAGACCCCCCATCCCTCCTTTACACTTTAAAGTATTCAGATCGCCGAAAAACGGCGATTCTGAATACTGTATATTTTTTTTTAAACCGGCGCCATTGGCAGCCGAGTAAACGGGAAGTGACGTCATGACGTCACTTCCATGTTTACTATTAGGAGGCTGGAACGAAGCCGATTACGGCTTCATTCCAGTTCATCCCCAGCACCCGGAGGCATCAGACAGTGCATCAGTGCTCCCGATTGAACGGGAGCACCGGTAACAGCGGCGGGAGGGGGGGGGGGGACGTCTCCTCCCGCTCCTCCGGCCTAACAGCCGAGCGGCTTTTAGCCGCTTCGGTTATAATGGCTGGATAGCCAATCGCCCGCTGTAAAGAACGGTACCGGGATGATGCCTGCAGGTGCGGGCATCATCCCGGTATACCCCCCGGAAGCCGAGTACGCAGATCTGCGTACACTCGGCGGGAAGGGGTTAATGTTGATAAATGTAATGTTATGCACTTGGGGGCTAAGAATATGCATTCATCATACATACTGGGGGGGGAGTACAACTGGGGGAATCCGTAATGGAGAAGGATCTGGGGATTTTGGTAGATCATAAGCTCAATAATAGCATGCAATGCCAAGCTGCGGTTTCCAAAGTGAGCAAAGTCCTTTCCTGTATTAGGAGAGGTATGGACTCCAGAGAGAGAGATATCATTTTGCCCCTGTTCAAATCATTAGTAAGACCTCATCTGGAATATGCAGTTCAGTGTTGGGCACCAGTTCTTAAAAAGGATAATTGGGGAACTGGAGAAAGTGCAGAGAAGGGCAACCAAACTGATAAGAGGCATGGAGGAACTCAGCTATGAGGAAAGATTAGAGGAACTGAATTTATTCACTCTTGATAAGAGGAGATTAAGGGGGGATATGATCAACATGTACAAATATATAAGGGATCCATATAGTGAATTTGGTGTTGAGTTATTCACTTTACAGTCAACAAAGAGGACAAGGGGGCACTCTTTACGTCTAGAGGAAAAAAGATTTCATCTCCAAATACGGAAAGGTTTCTTCACAGTAAGAGCTGTGAAAATGTGGAATAGACTCCCTGCAGAGGTGGTTTTGGCCAGCTCAGTAGATTGCTTTAAGAAGGGTCTGGATTATTTCCTAAGTGTACATAATATAACTGGGTAAAAACATTTATAGGTAAAGTTGATCCGGGGAAAATCCGATTGCCTCTCGGGGGATCAGGAAGGAATTTTTTCCCCTGCTTTAGCAAATTGGATCATGCTCTGCTGGTTTTTTTTTTGCCTTCCTCTGGATCAACTGTGGGCATAGAATTGGGTATATGGGATTGTATGATATTATTATTTATTTTTTATGGGTGAACTGGAAGGACTTGTGTCTTTTTTTAAACCTATGTAACTATGAAAAGCCAGATTAGACTTTGCCAAAAAAAAAAAATCTAAAAAAGTCAGACCAGTTCTGGAAAAGCATTCTTTGGATGGATGAAACTACGGTATGATTAAAGGGGTTGTAAACCCTCGTGTTTTTTCACTTTAATGCATCCTATGCATTAACCACTTCAGCCCCGGAAGATTTGGCTTCTCAACGACCAGAACACTTTTTACGATACGGCACTGCGTCACTAACTGTGGTTTTTATTTTTTGCTCTATAGACAAAAAAAGAGCGACAATTTGGAAAAAAAACTATATTTTGTACTTTTTGCCAAATATCCTCAATTTTTTTATTTAAAAAAAAAGCAACTTTGGGTAATAAAAAAATCTCAATTGGTATACATTGATTGGTTTGTGCAAAAGTTATAGCATCTACAAAATAGGGGATAGATTTATGGCATTTTTATTATTATTATTTTTTTTTTTTAACTAGCACTGGCGGCTTAAAGGAGCTGACGTACAGCTACTACGGCTTGCATTGACCTGCCGCAGTATAATGACGCTGGCAGGTCAGCAAGTGGTTAAAGTGAAAAAACTTCTGACATTGACGACCCCCCCCCGTTTTTACTCCCCTGAGTCAGTGTGGTAACTGGTGGCCTCTGTCCAGCCAGGGAGATTTTCTGGCATAAGTCAATATCAGATCTAACGTATCAGCACATTTGATCTTTTCACCTGCCCAAAGGTTTCTGCAGTTTAAAAGTGGCAAGCCTCCACTGCAGATTGTGACCCTGCCGGACGGCCTGGCCACAGCTCCCAGAGGGTTCACCAAGGTTCTGGCTCCGATGGGGTGGGTAAATGGGAACAGGCAGATAGGTTTCTTGGATGTCTACAGATGCCATGTATTGCCCTTGTAATAGAGAGGCAATCACTGACCTTGCGGACTACATGTGAAATTTTGGAGGGTACCTGTTGAGAAATTTTAAGTCCAGAATAGGATGACTACCCCCAATGGGCTTTGGCACCATGAACAGGTTTAAATAAAATCCCCTTGAACACGTGGGCAAGAGTACCTAAGTTTAAAGTGTTAAAGTGAAAGGCGTTAGGGAGGAGGAAATGTAGGGTTGAACCAAGACCTGCATGGTACCTAGGAAATAGGGACATTCCAACCTCTAGTTTGGGTGCCCCTAACTATAGAATATTAGTAAATTAGATATGCTGGGAGAAATTCTGTAGAGCAGTCCTATAACTAAAGATGTTTATAGGTGTCTTGGCACTTACCTGCCTCTCTCACCAGACTGCATTTGGAGCAGGAAACAACCCCATAAGGGGAGTGCTGAGAACAGGGACAATGTAACCATTATCAGAGCTAAGCTGACAAATAGAGTAAACGGGTACAAAAGGCAAGGTTTTTGAGAAGGCAAGAGCAGAATGGCTTCTCTGCTCATAGAACGGGCAAGTTGGTAATCGGCAACCCTGGCATGGAGAGGTTTGGCATATCAAAGCTCAGGGCAGAGTCTGAGGGTTGTCAGCAAGGGAGATGTGTAAACAAAGGTCCAGGTAGTAACCTTCCTACATAATAAAAGGAGCATTCCAGTGACCTTCGGTAGGGAAAATTGGGTACTGTACATCTCAAAAGAGACTGCCAACATAACCTGGAAGAAATCATGGAGAGGAAACTGAAGGTTGTCCATGAGAGTTGTTTCCGAACATGGAATCAGCCAGAGACAAAAATGTCCCGCTGAAGTGTTAATGTCAGAATTTGACCCAGATGTCCCAACACCAAAGGTGGTGTGATACTACATTCTTCTCGAACATCTCACCCAAAGAGAAGTCTGAGCATCAGCATGTGGGCATATGGTTCAAAGAATCAGGCTCAAGAGCCTTGTAGTACAAGGTCTCCAGGACACCATGAGATATGAATATTCCACAGAATGATTTATTTTTTTCAGTAGTGTAAGGGACTACATAGATGGGTTATACTCCCCCATCATGTTGCATTTGCTATTAAAGTTAGAATATCTCTCATACGAGACATATAGTGACTGGTCTGCAGCAGAACAGGCAGAAGTCTAGCTACTACAGTAGACATAGTGAAGGTCTACAGGAGACCACATAGGTCTGCTTTTTGTGAAGCATAAAGTAGGAAAGGGTAGTTAAAAGGATTAAAAAATAAAAATAAAAAAAAGGACAGCAATAGAGGCTCTTTGTGTACCTCTTTTAAAGACAAAGTGGAATAAAAGTCTGAGATATCTACTAAGCTTAAGCAAATGTCAGTGGACATGTTTGCAACTCCAGGGGTGAACATGAACCTTTAGTTGAAGAAGACTCCTGAGCAGGTCCTGTGGGCTTAGAGGAGGAGGGTCTGCGACTTCTGCCAGATCTTATATGTAAGTAAGCTATTTATTCCACAGGGAAGCATAATTAAAGATAATGTGGTAGGAACAACCTCCTCTCCTTAACCACTTTGCAAAATCCCTTGAGGAACATATCAAAGAGGAGCTCACCTTCAAAAAGGGAATGCGCAAAAACAGGATTTTTATAACAGCTTACCTGTAAAATCATTTTCTTTGATGTACATCGGAACACAGAGCCAAAGTATTTACTATGTGGTTATAGGGCCACTGATAGGGCGTGCCAGTGTCCATCACCTAAGGCAAGAAGTGTACTCCCTATATAACCCCTCCCACTATTGGGAGTCCTCAGTTTTGTAGCCAAGCAATACAAGTGTATATCAAGAAGGGAGGGACCTCTGTGTCTCCTGATGTACATCAAAGAAAAGGATTTTACAGGTAAGCAGTTATAAAAATCCTGTTTTCTTTTCTTACATCAGGGGACACAGAGCCATAGTACATACTATGTGGGATGTCCCATAGCAACGGCAACTGAAGGGAGGGAGACAACAAAAAAGTAGGGCAAAAAGGAGGCCAGAGGACTCATACTGCAGCCTGCAGTATACTGCACCCAAAGGCAATATACTCATGACCTGTAATATCGATTTGATAAAATCTGATAAATGTATGAACCGAAGACCAAGTCGCGGCCTTCAAGATCTGAGCCATAGAGGCCTGATGATGCACCACCCAAGAGGCACTAATCACCCTGGATGAGTGTGCTCTAACATGAGAAGGAAGAATTTTCTTCTTTAAGTCGAAGCTTAAACAATCACTTGACGAATCCATTTGGAAAATAGATTTTGACGCTGCCTGTCCACCATTTGGACCCTCTGGCAGTACAAACAAAACATATGTTTTGCGAACCTGAGCGGTCGCCTTTAAATAGTCTCTGATCGCTCTTACTACATCAAGGGAATGTAGTGCCTTCTCTTCCCTAGATTGAGGCTCTGGGGGAGAAAGAAGCAAGAATAATATCTTGGTTTAAATGAAAACCTGTTACCACTTTTGGTAGGAATTCAGGATGAGGACATAAAACCACCTCATCCTTATGCATGATCAAATATGGCTCTTTACAAGACAGAGCCGCTAGTTCCGATACTCTTCTAGCAGAAGAAATGGCAACCAGAAAGATCATCTTTCTTGTCAAAAGAACCAAGGGAATTTCTCATAAAGGCTCAAACGGCTAATTCAGCAAAGCCTATGAGATCAAATTAAAATCCCAAGGATTTAGAGGTTCCTTGATAGGGGGAATAATCCGTGTTACCCCCTGAATAAGCTACGCACCAAGATTGGGAAGCAAGAGGCCATTGAAAAAAACACTGATAAAGGCCGGGATCTGGCCCTTGATAGAAGTCAAGGCCAGCTTCATTTCAGATCCCATTTGCAGGAAATCAGGGATCCTGTCTATGACATACTTCCTTGCCAAACCCCTGGATCCACACCAAGAAACATATGCCTTCCAGACTCTATAGTAAAATGATTCTGGAAGCAGGCTTCCTGGCATTAATCAAGGTAGAAACTACCGAAGGAGATCACCCATGATCCTTTATAAAGTGGGATTCAAAAGTCAAACCTGTTAAATTTTTCGTCCGTAAGGTAGGATGGAATACCGGACCTTGTGCGAGAAGGTCTGGCTATAATGGCAGAGTCCGAATGATCTCGGTAAATCAAGATCTTCTGGGCCCCGGTGGGGCCACCAGAATCACCTCCCTTAGTTCCCGCTTGATCCTGTCGAGAAAGAGCAGAAGTAGCAGAACTGGAGGAAACGCATTGATCAATAAAATAAAAGTAAAAAACTGATCCCATGGGAAGATTAATGCGTCTGTTCCGCCTGCTAGCGGTTCCCTTGTTCTCTACACAAAGTTGTTGACTTTGTTGTTGAATCTGGACGCGAATAGGTCCATGTCCGGAATAGCCCATCTCTAACATATCACTAGGAAGATGTCGGGGTGAAGAGATCATTTTCCCAGAAATAATTGTTGGCGGCTCAAGTAGTCCGCCTACCAATTCTCTATTCCTGGAATGAAAATTGACGATAGGCAAGGAATGTTGTGTTCTGCCCAAGCTAGAACATGATTCACCTCTTTTTGGGCTGCACGATTTCTTGTGCCCCCTAGTGATTGATATAAGCCATGGCCTTGTCGGACTGAATCCTGACAGGACAGTGCCGTAGTCTGACCGTCCAAGATTCTAGGGCCAGACGTACTGCCCGAATCTTCCAGGGCAAGGCCCTCTAACCTGGACCATCTCCCCTGGACAGAATATTCTTCCAGGGCTGCTCCCCAGCCTAGAAGGCTGGCATCTGTTAACACTTTCCAGGATACAGGTAGAAAAGATTTTCCCTTTTGCTAAATAACCACCAATTTAAGCTCAGAGCCAAGCGTATTGGAAAAATCCAAGGCCTAAATCTTTTTATTCCAGACCAACAGGATGGTGTTTTGAAGCAGTCTTGAGTGAAAACTGTGCGTAAGGGATGGCCTCGAAGGAGGATACCATTTCCCCTAACAATCTCATGCACAGCTGAATGGAAGGATTTTTCTTTGTTTTGATAAGTTGAATTAGTCCTACAATGAAACCGATTGTCTGGGGTAAGAATACCTTCTTCTGTACGGTATCTGTAACCAGCCCCAAGTACTGTAATCTCCTTGATGGTTTTAAGGAGGATTTTTCTAGGTTGAGTATCCAACCCAGGGATTCCAGGTAGTTTACAGCTGTGACCAGACTCTGGTTTAGACCCGAAACTGAATGATCTATTAAAGGTAGATTGTCTAAATAGGCTAAGACTGTTATGCCTTGAGCCCTTAATCTGGCTAAAGGAGGTGCCAGAATCTTTCAGAACACTGTGGTGCTGTGGCTAAACCGAATGGCAGGGCCACGACTGAAAATTATGATTTTATATTTCAAAGCTCAGAAATTTCTGGTGAGCGGGAAATATTGGCATGTGGAGATATGAATCTTTGATATCGACTGAAGCCAAAAAACTTCCCTTCTTGTAGGATGGACAAAACCAATCGGATTGACTCCATGCAAAATGATCGGATGTTGCCGATTCAGATCTTTGAGATCTAGAATGGGTCTTTCCTCTTCCTTTAGTTCTGGAACTGTGAAAGGTTTGAATCAAAACCTGTGCCCTGTTCCACTAAGGGAACCTCTGATATCACGACTGGGATAATAGATGATCCAGAGCCAGAAAGTGACACCTTTTCTCTGGATCCTTGGGAACATTGGACCTTAGAAAAAAAGAGGAGACGGAAACTCTCGGAACTCTAGTTGTAACCTATAGAAAACTTGTTCCTGCCAGATCTGAGAAATGCAGGAGTCTTCCCCCCCACCCGAGCGAGCGGGGGTGCCCCTTCATGAGGAGGCTTTAGCATTCTGCTTTGTGGGCTTTCTGCCCCAAGATCTCTTCTGACCCTGGTGCTGCCCTTGGGGTCTTCCCCTTGAACCGGACGGTTGAGACCGCCGAGACACAGGAGAGGCAGCACGCTTAAGACCCCTTTCACACTGGGGCGTTTTTCAGGCGCCTGTAAAGTGCTTGAAAGAAGCCTCATCTGCAATCCCAATGTGAAAGCCCAAGTGCTTTAAGAGCATTTTCACAATGTCAGCGCCCGAAAAACGCTCGTAAAGCGCCGCTTAAACTAGCAGCGTTTTTCGAGCGATATTGGGGCACTTGTAACCCCTGCTAGTAGCCAAATAAAGGGTTAAAAGCGCCCACAAAGCGCTGCTGCCAAAAGCGCTTTTCAGGCGTTTTGCAGGCGCTTCCCATTGATTTCAATGGGAAGGGGCGCTTTAGGAACGGTGTATTCATTGCTCCAAAAGCACTGCAAAGAAGCTGCTTGCAGGACTTTTTTTTACGCCCTGCCAGCTCTTTTACATTGGGATTGCAGTTGCGGCTTCTTTCAGGCTCTTTTTTTTTTTTTTTAAACTAAAGCACCTGAAAAACGCCCCAGGGTGAACGCATTAGGGCATTCAAATTAGGTTTGCAGATGAGGTTTCTTTCAAGCGCTTTACAGGCGCTTTTTTTTTAACACTAAAGCGCCTGAAAAACGCCCCAGTGTGAAAGGAGTCTAAAGGAGAAAATATTTGAACTTCTTTACTGGTAAAAGAGCTTGTCCCATTAGAGATCCTTTGGATGTATTTTATCCAGATCGTCTCCAAATAGCCGTTCACCATGAAAAGGGGAAACTGGCTAGGAGCTTTTTTACAGGGTATTTCGGCTGACCAATTTTTTCAGCCATAGAACTCTGCGAGAATGCACTAGTCCAAGCATAAGCCGTGAGGCTTAAATGATAGAATCTTTCATAGCATCTACTGTGAAACATAGCGTGTCTAATACACCAGCTCATTGCTGGGCCTGCTGATCATGCAGAATTTAAAGTATCCCAACAAGCTGTTCCTTAATGGACTGGGATACCCCAATTGCAGCAAAAACCGGCTGCGCTACTGAACTTGCTAAAGACATATTGCTTTTAGAAAGAAGTTCCAACTTTTTATCTGTTGGATCTCTTGTTCACTGAGGCGATTGCAGCATCAATTGCTGGAACCCCCCCCACCCCCCCTTTTTAATAGAAATCCTCATCCATAGGTTAAAGTGTGGAGAATTTCTTAGGAGGATAATATTGTTTATCCGGATGTTCCCATTCAGAATACATAAGCTTTTTTAGCCATGCATGAATAGGAAAAATATCCCCAGATGGGAGAGGTTCTAATGAACCCAAATTAGAGGTGGGTTCAGGCAGCAAAAAGGTTGGATGAACCAGTTTAGTAAGCAAGCAAGCAACCTGTCTTATGATGCTACTCCTTCTATATTAAAATCTTTGGGAAGATCTACCTTATCCCCAGCCTCCTGCACCTCAATAAGAGGGTCCTGAGCACTAGATTGGAATCTGCTATGTTTGGCCCCACTATGGAGAGATATAGCATCAATATAGCACAGCTGCAACAACAGTTTCCCCTGACAGCTCAATCTGACCAGCCACATTCCTCTCAGAGGAGAATGACATTCTTTTGGAAATGGATTTAGTTTATTGTGAAACCATTGACCCTTTAGAATCCTTAGAGGAGTTCCTGGTCCAATTACCACTCATAGCCTGAAGCACAAAGCAGAGGCACTACCAGCAAAATAATGTACACTGTTAGGTTATAGTCCAGCGCCAATAGCTGCTATTAATACCTAGCCTGGTAAAGTACAATGTGTCAAAGGGGATGCCTGTGTCACCAACCTGAAACAAGTCATCCTCCTGCTCTGTCTCTCCACAGATACAAACAAACCCAAGGATAAACTGAGGAAAAAAAACAAGCTTTACTTACCACCAGCCCACAGACAATCAAATGACCTGTCTAACAATATGCGTTAAAAGCAGGGGTTTAGTCTGCACGCATTTGTAAATGCATGCGTAAGCCACAGAGCCCCGTCAAGGCACCCCGATATTTGTGGTACCTAACACTAACTTGTAAGTGTCCCCACAGTGGAGGCACATGCATTCTGATGGATAGGTGAGAGCAGGTGGACTGAAGGGGAGCCACCCCTTCTTAAAGGTGCAGGAGCACACTGAACACCCAGCACAATGGCAACACAGGTGTCAGTGAGATGCCTGACCAAAAAACACGACAGTGATACAAAAAGAAGCCACTTGCTCACACCTATAGCTGGCTATCGCAGTAAGAAGCTTGGAAGGCAAACAACAGATACAAACAAACCCAAGGATAAACCGAGGAAAAAAAAACAAGCTTTACTTACCACCAGCCCACAGACAACCAAATGACATGTCTAACAGCAGCAGCTACACACACACACACAGTGCTTTAACAACTTCCTCCACGTGTGGCCGGCATCTGACGCAGTTAGCCACACCCCCCCGCACAAATTACGCCCCCCTTTCCTTTCAAAGGAAAGTGTTTTCCCGTGCGAGCAGCAGGCTCAGGCATCCTGTGAAACAGCAAACATGGCTGGGGGGTAAATCCTCCGCTGAGCGGCCGCATGGTCTGTCCCTTTTTTTCCTTTAAAAAGGAAACTGCTTTTGGCATATCAACCCCCAAAGGGGAAAAAAAACAACATTGGAGCACAGGAGGAGAACCAGACCCCCCTTTCTTACCGGGGGATCTACTTGTGGCCAGAGGAGAGGAGAAATTAAGGCTTCTGCACCGTTTCCAGCATCAGGTGGTGAGTGCTCAATACAGCCCCCAGTGGTGACACATAGGCATGACAGCATTATACACAGAAGAAGGATAATTTCCTAAGAAAATCTCCCTTACCTTTGCTCGCAGCAGGGTTATCTGAGATAAACCCGATCTTCACCCTTCACTGTGGGCTCCGAAACCTTCAGGAACAGGGGAACCTCAGGTTACCCACAATCCTTGACCTGCAACAGCACCCTGCCAGTAAAAACTTTACGGCCTTACTACCAAAAAGTACTGGTCCCCAGGGTCCAACTCTCTAAAAAGAGAAGCGTTCGCAAGCAAAACCTCGTTTCTTCAGACATGAGTCCCGGGTACCATTCCTTTAGCCCATGAAAGGACATCAGAACAGATCCAGTCAGCATGGCTAGCCCCAGCAGGGAAGCTTACAGTGGAGCTCAGCACAGCACATCTTAACTCGTATAAATAAAAAAAGGTGATCAGTGCAAACTATGTACCAAATATTACTACAAAGATAGAAAATTCTTGTTTGATATGTATTCTACTTCATAGATAAAGTGCAATAATGATAAATAATATTGGTGAATCCTAATGCAAATTGCTGCTGTGCATGCAATTATTTAGCTGCTTTGCAAAACTGCTACTGTGCAAACTACATTTATTCGCTGTGCATGTAATTATTTAGCTGCTGTGCAAACTACGCAAATAAATTATTTTCAGAAAATGCACAATACATTACCATAAATTTTAAAGTGAATAAAATAGCTGCTGCCGTGCAAATAATTAAAACAAATAATATAGTGCAAAATCGTGCAAATCATCATCAGATGCTAAACATTAAATAATAATTGAATAAACACTAAATAGTGCAAAATGGTGCAAGATTATCATAAAGTTCTGAGTATCAAATGATCCTTTGTGTACGCCTTTAAGTGTGTAGGTGTACCAATACAGTCCTATTTATATTGAGTAGTGATACCCATAAAAGACCATCCATAAACAGTAAACGTGCAAATTAGTGCAAAAAGTGCTGGTGTGCAGCAATGTGACAGGCAAACTCTTCAGGTGACATCCACTGTGTACTCTTCGTGTGCTCCACTCAGTGCTCTCTATGCGCTTACCTCTAAATGGGTAAGAAATGCCACTCAGATATTTCTAATGACGAGTCCTCCTGAGTGTGGTAACCAGGGATGATGACCTTAAGAGTGATGTATTGCAATAATGGATCCCAGTTGGTTAGTTTGCACGTTCATCCACGGCAAATGAAAGCGGGGAATAAACAGGAAGATCCCATAGCGTAATGTGTCTCAAATAGGTTTATTTATGTTTAAAAAAATGGCTACTTACAACAATGCTGAAAATGACAGGCAGATAAAGCAATGTGCGGTGTTACAAACGTCTCTATGCCTCACTTCCGGTTGTTCCTTAATCCAGTAACTTCCCTATGCATTACTTCACAGGTCATGACTTCTTTAGGGCATCCCTATGCATTACGTCACAGGTAATGACCAACACCTTAGACACTGGCGAAAAAACTGAGGACTCCCAGTAGTGGGAGGGGTTATATAGGGAGTACACTTCTTGCCTTAGGGCGTGCCAGTGTCCATCACCTATCAGTGGCCTATAACCACATAGTAAGTACTATGGCTCTGTGTCCCCTAATGTAAGAAAAGAAAGGCACTTTTCCTGAGCAAGCAGGGTCAGTCACCAAGCTTTAAGCCATACAATTCTGCACATACGTAAAAAAATGTGTAGACATTCTGTAGATTTGACAAGCGACTAAGTACTGGGAGTATTGCCTGTAGTGACTTGTGAGTACCTATAGTAGTTTTACTTTAAACTTGGAGTACAGGGAGTAACCAAGAGAAGTGAGGGTGACCTAGAATACTGAGAGTATTTAGGGGCACTGGAGTAACTAAAAGGTAACTTTAGTATTGTGAGCAACTGGGAGCAATCTAAAATAACTTAAAGTACTGGATAGCAACTTTGCGTACTGGGAGCAACTGTAAGATACTTGGAAAAATATTGCAATACTTATGCGGCGTACACACGAGCGGACTTTTCAACATCCAAAGTCCGACGGACTGATTTCGTCAGACTATTCGATTGTGTGTGGGCTGCAACGGACTTTTGATTCGCAAAAGTCTGACGGACTTTAGAAATGGAACATGCTTCAAATTTTTCCGACGGAACTCCGCCAGACCCGGTCCCTTCGAAAAATTCGCTTGTGTGTGTGCTATTCCGACGGACTAAAACTGACGCTAGGGCAGCTATTGGCTACTGGCTATGAACTTCCTTATTCGAGTCCAGTCGTACGTCATCACGTTCGAATCCGTCGGAGTTTGGTGTGATTGTGTGTGGCCAAGTCCGCTCAGTCGAAAAGTCCGTCAAAACTCTGTCGGAACTCCAGCAGAACTCCCGCAGGACTCCTTCGGAAGTCCTCTCGTGTGTACGGGGCTTTAGAGTAATATTAAGAGAGTGCTGAGAATGACCTTGGGTAACTTGAGTATTGACAGAATACTGGGTACTGACTTGGAGTGCTAAGTAATGACTTGGAGTACAGACTAATAAGTTGGGGTAGTGACTGGGAATTCTGGGAGTGTTTAACCACTTGCTGTCCGCCATATAGCAGAATGACGGCAGCAAAGTGGTTGTGTTATCCTGATCAGACGTTATATGATGTGATCAGGATAACAGAGCCAGGGCGCGCAGCGTGGCGATTGGAGATGCTGTGTGTTAGTCTGACACACTGCACCTTCGATCGTGGTATGAAGCCTCCGACAGAGGCTTATTACCACGTGATCAGCTGTGACCAATCACAGCTTATCGCGTGAACCAGTTAGTGCCGGTAAACGGCTCTCCCCGTTAGAGGGGGGGGGGGGGGGGGGTCTGTGCTGATAATAAGCACATTGATTATCAGCACAGCCCCCATCAAAAGGTGCCCATCAGCTGCCAATCAGTGCCCAACACCTGCCAGCCTGTCCCCATAATAAATGGATGACAGTGCCCAAAAAAATCCCAATCGGTGCCTCATCAAAGTGCCACTCAGTAATGCCTGTCAGAAGCTCATCGGTGCCACCTACCAGTGCTGCCTATCAGTGCCTCCTATCAGTGCCCATGAGTTTTTGTTTTTTTAATTATCGTTTTTTTTTCCCGTTTATAGTGCAAAACTTAAAAACCACAGAGGTGATCATATACCACCAAAAGAAAGCTCTTGTTAGAAGAAAATTATAAAAATTTAGTTTGGGTACAATGTTGCATGACCACGCAATTGTCATTCAAAATGCGACAGCACTGAAAGTTAAAAATTGTCCTGGGCAGGAAGGGGGAAAGTGACTGGTATTGAAGTGGTTAAAGTAACTGAGTATTGGAGGTAACTGAGTAATTTTTAAACCGCGTGGAGTACTGCGAGTGACCTTTAGTAACTTAGAATAGCAGTAACACAAGGAGTAATTTGAAGTAGTGGAGTACCGAGAGTAGCCATTTAATAACTCCATTACAATAGCGGGTAAAATGTCCAACAGGATTGGGGATGAGACCCAATGCATATCTTGCTCCATTGATGAGCCATTCAAGAGTGAATATGGCTGTATGAGATGTAAACTAGTTGTTTATCTGGAAGCCTAGATCCTGGATCTAGAAAAAAAGGTGGCAACACTTCGCAGCAACAACCCTGGAAAGGAGCTTGGACATTACCCAGCAGGTGCTGGCAGGGGGCCAGTATAAAGGGGGGTGGAGAAATCTGGGTACAGGAGCCAGAGGTAGGTAGTTGGGTGACAGCTAGGAGGGGTAGGAGGGAAGAGTTCTAGGGAGGCTAGTCCTGAGTTGGTACACCCCAACAAATATGCCAAGTTGCGTGATCTTGGGGATATCAGCTCAGGGGTGGCATTTCTGAAGCAGCCCCCCCCCACCCCCACCCAGGTGCCAGGGGCCTTCAAAAGGAGCAGAGCTCAGAGCGTGTAGCCTGATCTTTCCCAGTAATTTCTTCCTCTTCTGGTGAGGTCACGTCTGCCTGACCGATTTACGCTGGTTGGCGTGGACTTCCTATGTACTGCATGAACGTCCATTCCTCCTCCATTGCTTCTCAAGAGAGCCTGAATCCGGCGGGCCATGCAGGATTGAGGATCGAGAACCCCTGGAGGACAAGCCAGTATACGATAAGCCAGCTGCCAGTGCTTGAAATAAACTTTATAGGCATTGGTTTCCAAGATGTAGATCAGGCATAAAAGGTAAGGAAACTGCTAGCAAGTCATAAGGCAGTCAGATCTTGAGGAAGGGTCAGTGGAAGAAAGAATGGAAAACTGGTGAAAGATATTTAAAAAAAAGGCTCCATCATCTAAGGACATTAACAAGAAAACTGGAGCCTCATGAAGTAGGCAGGGTTATATGGGTACACATAACCCATTATGTGGGAACCAATTCCTGTGTTCTGTACTGTATGATTAGGATAAACAGTTTGGTGACAGGATGTCTTTAGTGCACAATAATGTATGATTGGGATCTCAGTGTCGGTCCTCCTAAGGCTTATACTCCAGGAAGAAGTATATATGCTACGAAGCCTAAATAATTCACAAAAAAGCAAGAAATTATTTTGTTTTCATAATTTAATATATGCACAAGTTGAATACAAGCAGAAAAAAAAATGTAAAAAATAAAAGTGTATATTTCCATAAAGGCAGTCTACCACCAGATGTAATGAGGTTGATGGAAAAGTGGATTTAGACATTGGTGTCTGCAGGTCACCTCAGTCTTGATCACTGTCGCTGCTGCTGCTGGTGCTACTACCGCTTTTTGGAGTCAGGTCCTGTAGGATTATCCTAGAAGAAAAAAAAAATCCACAAGTATAGTAACCGTTTGTGCGCTTGGTCAAGATCCCTTAAAGCGGTTGTAAAAAACAAACAAAAAAAAAAACATCTCTGAGGGGGGAAAAAAAAAAAAAAGAAAAGAGAAAAACAAACACATACAAATCAATGGTAATAAAGATAGCAGCAGAGTTAGTGAGATAAGACAGAGGGAGAGCTATAGAATGGAGGGGGGATGCTAATCACAGAGGGGGTCGTAAAACTTTAGTATAAGTTTATTTAGTAAATCAATACTGCTTGGACATTGAAGAAGGGGACATACCCCAAAAGCTTGTCCTGAAAAATTGTATGTTAGTGCAAATAAAAAAGCTACGAGCTGGGTCAGCCACAACATGCCCCGTCTAATCCAGGGGCGGCCGGTGAGCTATATGCTCCGGGGCACACATATGACCGGGCTACTGCTGTCTGTGTCACACAGTGTGCCGTGGTCGGCAGCCACCCCGTTCTGCTCGGGTGATGGGTCTATCTGTGGAATGCATCCAGCAGTCCCTGTAAGAGGGGCAAGTATGGTTCCACCTGTCTCGGCAGGATGGGCATTCCCTGGGAGGTCGACTAGGGGGTCTCCCACTCTTCTCTCCTGGCCATTTTTTTGTAGCGACAGACAGTTTTTTTCCTTTCAGCCATTTCCTAGTAGTTTGGCGGCCATTTTCTTGGCGCCCTCAGAAATTTTTGTTGAGGCGGCCATTTTCTAGTAGCCTCAGGTAGTTTTGCCTCTAGTGCTGGCTGCTCGTTTCCTTCTGGAACAGCACGCTTTCCACACAGACACCTCGTGGATGACACAGGGGAGAGCGGACAGCAGCAGCACGGCGCAGTACCTGGGTCAGGGTGGCAAATCCTGCGGGGGGCCCCTCAGTTTGTGCAGCTACGAGGGTGGACGTTTTGTGTGACTTGCCTTAGGTCCCTGAGTGGTGACAGGCGAGTGTGGGTCAGCATGGCATCAGAAGCTGGCGCTTCTTCCCCAGATATCCCTGTTATTTGCAACAGATTCCCCTGCACCTGTGGTGCCTATGGACGCTCTGTCAGTGGTCCTGGAGGACTTTGTTGCCAGGGTGAAAGTGGCATGTGGGCGCAAGGGGGGTAAAAAAAAAAAAAATAGCTCTCCCCCCACCGTCTTCTGGGAAAAGCTCAGATTCAAACTCCGTTCCCGCTGTGACAGGCAGCCCCTGTTCTGATGTATCAGAGGATGCGGACCAGGACCGTTCGGACAGTGAGGATGACTCAGTGTCTAGGTCAGTGCAGGAAAAGCTTGTAGGATCACTTATTACAGCAGTGCGGGATACCCTAGAAACTGAGGATACGGTGGGGGCATCTACAAAGGTGTCGGTCCCTTTCAGGTCCCACAAGCTGGCCCCCGATATCCAGGTTGAATAATATAACCACGATTCTGGTGGAAGGGACTCCTGCTTTCAAGGACCCTGCCGACAGAAGGGCCGAGGCGGTTGACCAGTCCATGTTTACCGTGGTGGGGTCAGCATTGCCAGCCAGTGTTAGCCACAGCCCTGGTGTTGCAGACGCTTACTAAATGGGCTAAATTTTTGCACCGTGAATTGGAGAAGCAACAGGCCTCCCTGGTCTGCGTGGAACTGGCGGACCTGTTGGTGCAGGGCCTTAATTATGTCTGTGATGCGGCCTTAGATATGGTCCCCTTGCTCTCTAGAGCCTCAGTATCAGCAGTAGTGCTACGTCGCCTGATTTGGCTGAAATGCTGGTCTGCGGACCAGGCATCCAAGAAAGCACTGTTGGACTTGCCCTTCCAGGGAGAGAGGCTATTTGGAGCCTCGCTGCATGACATTATTAAGAAAGTTACTGGAGTAAGAGTACGTTACTCCCACAGTCCAAAAAAGGGAAGGAGCCGTGCCGTAGGCAAGAGCCCTCCTTTTCCACTCAGAAGTGGATTTTTTTTTTGCCCTCCCGGGTCAGCATGTAAGCGTTCCCAGTCCGACAAGGTGCCTGCTGAGGGACAAAAGCGTCCCCCGATTTTACAAGCCAACCAAGCCTGCAAACAAATCTGTTACCGCATGAAGGTTTGCCCCTTCCCAACTCTCGGGTGGGGGGTCGTCTTCGGGAGATTGCAGCCCGGTGGACCTCCCTACTTTCCAACCAGTGGGTCTACGAACTGGTTTCCTCAGAGTACAAGATAAGAGTTTCTTTCTTGTCCGCCAAACTGATTTTTTTTTCCCCTCCAACCTTTATCTTCTTCTGGCTCGTAGGGAGGCCCTGTTTGGGGCAGTAGAGAACCTGCTGCTGCGCAGGGTGATTTTACCTGTACAGATGCCGGAAAGGTTTCAGGGTTTCTACTCCAATCTGTCTGTAGTCCCAAAGAAAGAAGAGGTCTGTCCTGGACCTCAAGAGCTTTGTGAAAGTACAAAGGTTCAGGATGGAATCAGTTCGCTCAGTGGTCGCTGCACTCCATCAGGGAGATTTTCTGCATCCCTGGACATCAAGGACACATGTCCCCATATGCATCAAGCATCAGAGGTTTCTGTGTTTTGCGGTCAGGGACGAGCACTACCAATTTGTAGCTCTCCCTTTTGGCCTGGCGTCGGCACCGAGGGTCTTCACCAAGGTGCTAGCCCCAATTTTGGCTTTGCTAAGGCGGCGAGGGATCGCAATCGTGGGTTACCTGGACGACCTCCGAGGGCAGCTTCTGCCTCAGAATCAGAATTAAGGGAGGATGTGGCAATCCCTATGCAAACTCTTCAGGAGTTTGGTTGGGAACTGAACCTACAGAAGTCGGTGTTGGTGCCGACTCAAGGCCTGTGGTACCTGGGCTTGCTTCTGGACTCCTCAGAGGCGAGAGTCTCTCTCCCTTCGGAAAAGCTGCAGACTCTTCAAGCTGCGGTGAAGTTGTTGGTGTCCAGCATGTGGTCGTCGCTGCGTTTTTGCATGCAAGTCCTGGGTCTCATGGTAGCCACTTTCAAAGCGGTACCCTATGTGCTCAATTCCACACTCGAGTCTTGCAAAAGGAGATCCTGTCCAAATGGCACAAATCTACGTTGTCCCTGGATTGTGAAATTAGGGTGAGCCAACTAGTCAGGGATTCCCTGCTCTGGTGGCTGAGGTCGCTGGCCTTTCGGTCTGGGAAGTCATTCCTTCCTCTTCATTGGACAGTGATCACAACAGACACCAGCCTGACCAGTTGGGGGGGAGCGAGAGTTTGGGGCGTACAGTCAGCCCAGGGTCATTGGACCCAGGAAGAATCCCGCCTGCCGATCAACGTGCTGGAACTGCGGGAAATCAGGTGGTGCCTCTCCACATGGTCACAGAGGCTGCAGGGGCGTCCGGTCAGGATCCAGTCGGACAATGCCATGGCGGTGGCATAGGTCAACCATCAAGGAGGAACAAGGAGCTCGGCTGCAGCACTGGAGGTCACTCGGATCCTGCGCTGGACAGAGTGGTGCGTGCTGGCTCTGTTGACCGTGTACATTCCGGGCATAGCAAACTGGCAAGCGGACTTCCGTCAGATGCTGGACCAAGGGGAATGGTCGCTACATCCAGATGTATTTTGGCTCCTTTGGTGGGGCATGCCAGATATGGATCTCCTGGTTTCTGGACTCAATCGGAAGGTACACAGGTTTGTGGCCAGGTCAAAGGATCCCTGAGCAGACGCGTTGGTGGCTCCATAGGGACATTATCGGCTGATTTATGCCTTCTCCCCACTCAAACTTCTACCATGTCTGCTTTGCAGAGTGGAGGCCGAGGAGATTCCGGTGATTCTGACTGCCCCAGATTGGCCTCGGCGTCCATGGTGCGCCAACATAATACGAATGTTGGCGGTTGTTCCTTGGAGACTGCCGATGCGAGAGGACCTACTGTCACACGGTCCAATACTTCATCCTGCTTTACTACTGGCTTTAGCGGCATGGCTGTTGAAAGCCAGGTGCTAAGGGACCAAGGTCTGTTGGATTCGGTAATATCCACTATGTTGAAGGCACAGAAGTCATCTTCTCGGAAGATTTATCATCGTACGTGGAAGGCCTACATCTCCATGTGTGAGGAGATGGGGTAGTGTCCATGTACATATTCAGTTTCCAGGATCCTGCTGTTTTTGCAGTGGAGTCGATCAGAAACTTGCATTAAGCACCATTAAGGGGCAGATATCAGCTTTGACTGTCTTTTTCGTGTCCCTTGGCGACTCAATTATTGTCGAGTACGTTTGTTCAGGGGGTTCGACATGTGGCCCCTCCGGTTCAACCACCGTTACCTCCGTAGGATTTGAATCTGGTGCTCTTGGTGCTTCAGAAACTGCCGTTTGAAAACATTAGGGAGATTCCCTTATTGACACTCTCAAAAAGTAGTCTTTCTAGTGGCTATTAAATCTGCCAGGAGGGTTTCTGGTGCCTCTTGGGCTTTCCGACACAAGCGCCTGTTTCTCATATGTGTAAGGCGGCAACCTGGTTGTCCGTTTACACACTTTCAGCAAATTTTACAAGGTTGGTGTGAGCACATCTTCGGATGCTTGCTTCGGCCTCAAGCTTTTTCAGGTGGCTGTTTTAAGGTTGCAACTCCTCCGTTGAGGAGCTCAGGTTGTTATGGGTGGAGTTATTGTTGTTTGCTGTTCCCACCCCTCATTTCTTTGACACTGCTTGGGGACGTCCCTAAGGTCAAGAAGAGCTGCTGTGTCCAACAATGAATGATAGAGAAATCCTTTTCTCTGAAGTTCATTGATGGACACAGCACTCACCCCTCCTATTTTGGTTTGTACTGCTTTTGACGAACTGAGCTGCTGGATGCGGTGTTGTAGCCAGTAGGACCGCCCCTTGGGCGGTGCTGTGCAAGCGTTGCTGTTTTAGGCACTTTTTGCCTATTCCTCTCCTAAAGGGGCGATATAACCTAAGGTCAAGAAGAGCTGCTGTGTCTGTCAATGAACTTAAAAGAAAAGGATTTCACAGCGAGTACAAAAATCCTATTTTTAGGCCTGAAGACTACTTCAAACCGCCAAAACATTCTGTTTTCTTAAAATATCTGGTGACATAAAAAACTGGAACCATCATTTTATGCCCCATAGTCTACATTTTGACAATAGTTTATAAAGAACAAAATTGCAGTATAAAAAAAAAAAAAAAATTATTTTAGGGCACACAAAAGCAATATACTAACACATTTTGGTATTAATGGATTTTTCATATGCTACTAGTTTAAGGTGACTGGATAATGGCAAACAAATAAAACAGGGACCCCCCCCCCCCCCCTCCTGGCATAACCCCTCCCATCTAGGCAAGGCTTCAATTTTTGCAGGCAGCCATGAGCCACTAAGGAAGCAGAGGAGTGGGATCCCTGTGTCCTGTAAAATTATTTTACAGACAAACCAAAAATCCTATTTTCTTTAACCACTTAAGGACCGCCCTATAGAAGGGTTACTGTAGGAGTCTGGTAGGGCAGACTTCTGCGAATTTCAAACCCATTCTGAGACACGATGGACTCCAGCAAAGAAGCAGGTTGCTCCCTCAGTAGTGAATTGTTCAGGTACCCTATAATAGGGATACCCCAGGAACGTAAGAGCCCCAGAACCAAAGCCAGGACTTGGTGAACACTCTGGGAGCAGAGGACAGGCCAAACGGTCCGGCACTGCAAAAAAACTTTGGTGGGATGGAAAAATCAGAAAACGTAGGCAAGCAGATTTGATATCGACTGATGCTAGGAAATATCCCTGCTGAAGAGAGACCACCAATGACTATACTAATTCCATCTGAAACTTTTGCACCCATAGAAACTTGCAGAGTCTCTTAAGATCCAAGAAGGGACAAACATCGTCATCTGTTTTTGGAACCTTGAAGTTCAAGCAGAAACTGCAAAACCTTTCACCCTCTGGAAGTGGAATGATCACCCTTTAAGATAGACGATAATTGAGAGCTTGCAAAAGAACACTTTTTTTTTTTTTCAAAGAATTCAATTCAAAGAAAAACATTTGAGAGCATGAAGCGCAGAGGTTGGGAGGCTCTAAAATTACAGCTCGTAACTGTGAACCATTATGGTGTGGACCCACTCATCTGTTATCTCACCCTGCCAAACTTCCATGAAGGCCTACAAACATACCACGACCCGAGTGAGTGGGGGTGCACCTTTATTGTGAAGATGATTTGTCCCTTGGCATACAGGGCTTTGAAGTATATGGATTCTTGAGGAAGTGGGACTGGGGTTTTGGGCTTAGAACCCAAGGCCTGAGAGTGGCAAAAAATTTTTTTCTTGGAAATAAAAAGAAGGCAATGGCTATGGTTCAGAAACCTGCCACTCCTATTTCTAAGTAGTAACAGAGTACTCTTAGCCATAGTCACCTTCTGGATGTAACCATTCAGGGTAAGACAAAAGAAACATTTCACATAAAAAAAGGTAAAAACTTTTCACATGCTTCTTGCAGGGTAATTTGCCTGATCAATTCTACAGCCACAAGAGCCTGTGCATATGTGTGGACAAGGTCCCTAGTAACATTGCTATATGGAGTCCGTCAAAGATTCCACTGAGGATTAGAACACATGGAAAATCTTCCAGGTTGCTGCTCCTTTTGGTATCACCACTAGGTAGGAGCCCCATCTCTCCCTCTCTTGCCATGCATTTAGTCAAACCTTTGGCAAAGGCCTACAGCTGCACTAGCTGACTGAGAGGCTACCTTCACAGCAAATTAGGCTTTCAGACATTTGTCTGAAGCATCTTTAAAAATCAGGACCTTGTCCACTGGACATGTGGGTGTCTTCTTGAGATAAGAACTGCCATAGCTACGGAATCTACCATTTTTGTTAACTCAACTTGCATGGGGTATTGCTCAGCAAACCTTTTTGGCTGAACACACCTTAGGCGGAGCAGGAAAGAATTGAGAATGTTGTGGTGGACACCAAAGTCCAAATTCTGCAACCTTTGGAGTGGAAGGCTTGGCAAGCGATGGCTGGCAATTCAGTCCGAACAGCTTCCACAAGAAAACTCACTAAAGGCTTTTTGAGTCTGAGATAAACCCAAATCTCAGGGTTCTTCAGGAGTAGATTCCTCAGATGAAGATTCTTCTGCATCCCCTTTTACCGGAATTCTCATCCTCCTTTACCTTGTACTCAACTGGTTGCTCTTTCATTAATAGGGAGGGGGGAGGTGAGGGAAAGCGCTTCTTGAGAGCAGTCAATGTAAACAAGCAATAGCAGATGCTGCCAGCCCCACAAAATAACTGCTTAGTGGCCCCTTTAAGTATACTTGCCGCAACCTGTAGTCCCACAGCAATAGATTCTCTGCCGCTGCCACATGTAAGGAATGGAATTCTATAAGATGGCTGCTGTCTGGGAGCTTTGCCCAGTATGGGATATCCTAATCGGCTCTATGCCTCTGTGTACATGGCCTTGTGCTTAAAGAGAATGCAGAGAATGGATTTTGGTGTCAGAAGCTTCCTGTAGCGCCCCACACTTCTACTGCTATGTAGCACTTGGATGGCCCTGGAAACTTAATACAGTGACACTTTGTTTTCCACACAAAAGCAATAAAAAAAAAAAAAAAAAGGAGGAAAAAGCATAACAGGAGAGGAAGAAAGGTACCAGCAATGTCAGCAGCCAGGGCACTCGCCATTCCCACCATGGGACCCCCTCAGGCAGTCCAATCTTCACACATCATGGCAGGCTATGTCTCTAGGTCCTTCAGCAACTTGACTCCCCATCTGGGGATCACTGCCCTGGACCTGTATAATACCATAGTGGACCTCGAGGCAATGTATCATTGCGCAGGGTCCAGTGCCAACCAACAACATTGCAGGCTGTCCCTGTGTGCTCAGCGCAGAGTCTGGGTGCCATTTCTCAGAGTTGAAAAGCAGTCAGTAATGGGTGTGGAAAAGTCAGTCCCCTAAACTGAAATGGAACCATTAAGAAGCTAGTTGTTTTTGTGCAGACTGCACAGACGTGACCATCACCAAAACAGAACAAAAGCCTTGCCAAAAGGAGAGTTTGTGACTAAGAGGGGATTTCCTGTATTTTTTGCCAGTGTCCAATCCCGTGAAGGTGGCACAGGAACAGCTCCAAAAACACAGCCCTGGTGCACCTTGGTAAAATGTCTAAAATACTGTACTTGAGTGCATCTTACAAATCCAAAATACCCAGTTCATACCTTTGCTCTTCACTAAGGGTGAACTCATCCAGCATGGTATGGGCAAGCTTAGCTGTATTTGGCAAGCCGTAGCTGACGGCTAGTTGCACAAGGTCAAAGGCCACACTGGTGCTGCCTGACGCTCTAGCACAGTCCAGGAGCTCTTCAATCACATGGAACCTGGAAGAAGCACAAAGCAGTTCACAGTAAATACTAAAGCCAGGCCAGCCAAAGAATTGCATCAAGTTGCCACTGACAAGCCTCCCCGATGGCTCCTGGCTGTTGGGTGACAACACCAGATAAGCGCTCATCTATGCTCCCACAACAAAGTTCTTAGGATACAGGACCAACTTCTTTTAAGAATACGAGCATCAACAAAACTATCTTTCCAGAGATATCAACAAAGCCACACTTGGGACCTCCTTTGTCTTTCACCTAAGACAGGCTCTCTAGGCACTCTGGGGTTGATTTACTTAAAACTGGAGTGTGCAAAATCAGATGCAGTTCTGCATAGAAACCAACCAGCTTCCAGGTTTTTTTGTCAAACTAACTGAATAAGCTGAAGTTAGAAGCTGTTTGGCTACTATGCACAGCTGCACCAGATTTTTCACTCTCCCAGTTTTAGTAAATCAGTCCGTGCGACTAAAAGGCACACCGGCTGTATATCGGTCGGTTTAACAGAAATCAGCCGACATTCGGCCAGTGTGTACAGCAGCCAGTCCAGCTTCTGTTGAACAAACATGCTAGAAAACCAGCAGCCAATTGGCATCAGATCAGCTCTTGCAGCCAATGGCTGCGAGTGCAGACAAGTGTGTTCTGGTGGGGGTGGGAGAGGGCGCTGGGCATGTTAACTCAGCAGGGAGATTGATGTACTAACATTGCATAGTTAGTACAGCAAACTCCACATTTGTTTTTGTTCAGCCAGCTGGGTTGAAAAACAAAAACTCACTGAGTGTACCAGGCTTAAAGTGTTACTAAACCCATAACAGTAAAATCAGTCTGTATATGCTGTAAAACATGCTTGTTATATTCACTGAGTAACCCAAGGGGTCCTTTGCATTGTGTATAAAGACCGTTTGACCCTGTCTTCTCTGATCCTCTTCTTCCGCCGTCTCCAAAAAATAACCTGATATTTCCAGAGCCAGGGGACGGGCTGCACATTTTGGTGCGTATTGCTAGAATGTTTTTTCTTTTTTTTTTGGGAGGGTGCATGTGATCAGCACAGGGCCAATCAGCACTGCCCAGACATGTCCAGATCAGGGGAGAATGA
The DNA here is from genome assembly GCF_037356315.1 of Lithobates pipiens. Lineage (NCBI taxonomy): Eukaryota > Metazoa > Chordata > Amphibia > Anura > Ranidae > Lithobates > Lithobates pipiens. Next base: position 484,114,382 of record NW_027507718.1, read on the forward strand.
AAACTCCTCCTACAAGCTTTACTAGGAACTGATAGAAGACACAAGGCTGCTATATACTACTGATGAGAAAAAGGTATCAGAATATAGAGACCAGATATAGTGAATGCAGGGTCATGGGTTTAGCAACACTTTAAAGCGACACTAAAGGTTAATTTTTTTTTTTTTTTAAATAAACATATCATACTTTCCTCCACTCTGCAGCTCGTTTTGCACAGAGTGGCCCCGAACCTGCTCTTCTGGGGTCCCTCGGCGGATCTCTCGGCTCCTCCCCGCATCAGATATCCCCCTGGGAGAAGCTATCTCCCGGGGGTTAACTTGCAGGCGTGCTCCCGAGTCCAGCATTCAGCGTCCATAGACTGCAGGCCCCCTGGCGGCCGCGTCGTCGTATTTGATTGACAGCAGTGGGAGCCAATGGCTGCGCTGCTATCAATCTATCCAATCAACAGCCAAGAACCCCCTAGCAGAGAGACGGCGCATCCAGGTGGGACAAGTTCGAGGGATCCGGTAAGTAAAATGGGGAGGGGGCAGGGGGTCGGTCACTGACACGTGTTTTTTCACCTTTCTGCATAGGATGCACGAAGGTGAAAAAACATGAACCTTTACAACCCCTTTAAGTCTGTTTTTGGGCGAAATACACTGGCGAAGGAGGTCCCAGGAAAGGATTTTTTTCTCCTCTGTTGTCAGTGTGAGGAGAAAAAAATAAAAATAAAACGATCACTGAGCTTTTGTTTACATCATGTGATCAGCTGTCATTGGCTGACAGCTGATCACATGGTAAGAGGCCGGGACTGGCCCCTTACGCAGATCGGTGATCACCCGAGTCTCGGGGACTCCGATCAGGGCATGCGCAGGGAGCGTGCACAGGGGAGGCCGTCATCTGACATTCGGCCATAGCACGTATGTGAGGTAGTTAATGACTGTCTTCTTTCATGTGCAAGGAAGGTCAAAGTCCTAGAGAACGGACATTATATATTCTCAACAAATCAGACTCACCCAGGAACTAGGTTTTGGGACCTGAAGAGCTTCAGCGTCGCCCTGTAATAAAGACAGCAAACAATAGAAAGAAAATGAAGGCATGATATATTAAATTCCTGTTTAAACAATTCACAATCGCCCTGTTCTAGCAAGATCAAGCATTACCGCCACCCCCCCCCCCCCCCCCCAACCATCTGGGACACACACAGATCCCAGAAGACAACTGGACCATTCATCATTCATAAAGCGCAGTGTGACTCGCACATGTGCGATGGGAAACCGGCTTACAATGCTCGCGCCTGCACCTGAAGCCGATTGATGAATTCGCTTGGGCTGATGACATGGCTGGATCCCTGGACAGGAAAGAGTCCTTATATTAAAAGTCTGCATCTACAGTAATTGTAGCTGCGGACTATTTTTTTGGGGGAGCCTGGAGCTCCACTTTAAGATCTGGCTTTCAAATATCTTTATTTATTTCATTTTTAATATTTCTATTTAATCTAATTTAACTTAATTCAATTTTTGTTCAATGGAATGCAATTCAGTATTTTCTCCTCTTATATTTATAATCCTAGTATTAATCTAATATTAGATACGAGGCTGTATTTATCATTTCATTATTCATTGTTTATTTATTAATCATAAAATTAATTTTTTTAATTCTTTTACCCAGGCATTAACTATAATATACAATCCCCACTTGTATAATTCTATTTTTTGTGTTTGGGCGCCGTTGCGCACATGGTGCGCCACTCGCACGCATGTGGCTTTCATCCGCAGTATACTATAATTGTAAGGCAGTCCAATACTCGGCCACTGATGTTTCCTCCCCTTTTCCGTCTCCATAGTTACCCTGCACTCCTTCCTTTTAGTCTTGTCCCCTTCACTAGACCCCTCCGCTCACTTTCTCTATATTTTCCCACAAGCAACATGGCCACATACACAGCCTGATGAAGGAGCACGCATGCTCTGAAGCGCCATTTTAACCCCGCTCCCAGAAGCAAAATCCTCCAAGAGATCACAGGCTCTCTCCAAGCACCCACCACTTGCGCTCCACCAATCAGGAAATGGCAGGATTTCACATTGCCACCAGAAACCGGACATACTGAAGGAGCTGGGGCCGTCCGTAGCAGCGCAGGAGATCCTTGTCACCCGGTAAACGCAGATGGAATAAGTAGTATTTACATGCCTGTACCTCACAACTCGTTTGCGAGTGTTTTAAATCATTTTATTATAATAAATTTGTACTAATTACTTGCTGCACTTAGAGGGCGTCATCTCTTTTTTTTTTTTTCAAATATCCTTGCATCTTCTAAAACTAATATCTACAAATTGACAAGTGATACAGATGTGATTTTCTACAAACATTGGCACAGCATCCTCACCAGGTTTCCTCGCTTCTCCCAGCTCTGTACAGCAGGATAGCGATATCCCCCAAGACGGCAGCAGAAGGCTTCAGTTGGAGCGATGACCTGTCAGCGGCTTCATAGATGGACTTAATGGATGCGGCAATATTAGCAAACTCATTCTGGAGCTGGATACAGGAGAAGAGCCATACAAGTTAGTTCTTAAAAGGTTTCATTCACACTTGTGTGGTTTGTCATTAGACATTGAACATGAAAGTCGCAGCCCATCTTCTCAATGGCACCCGTTCAAATCAGTGCCACTTTGATCCGACTTTACACTCAATGGATCTGAGTCGCATCAAAACTTGCACCAAAGTAGTGCAGGCAACTTTTCAAAGTCGCACTGCAACTCGCATCAAAATCGCACTAAAAATCTTTGGAGATGCACTAATGTGAATGGAGTCTAAAGTTACTCTTTCATCAGGTGGCAAAATTAAAAATGGCAGGACCCAGTAAAGAAAGCAAAGCTTTCAGCACTGATTTAATTCAACTCCTCTGATGTGTAAAACAGCGTCCAGTAATTCCCACCTGGCTGGCCCTCCTGCTGACCTATTAATTAGCATTTACTGCAAAATTACCAATTAATACATACACACATACTATATATATATACATACACACACTATATTATATACATATACACACACACACACACATCATATATATATATATATATATATATATATATATTTTTTTTTTTTTTTTTTATTATTATTATTATTATTATTTCTCTAGTATAAATACAGCTTTTTCCTGGCATGGTCTTAAAAAATTCATTTGTAAAATGTTTTCACACAATATTCACACATCCTTCACCAAGGATTCACTCATTTATTTCAGTTCAATCCAATTGGAAAAAGTGTGAATCTTGGGTGAAAACATTTATAAAGACCCTGAAGTGTTCCTGTTCATAAAAAAAGTATGCAGTTTATTCTATAGTCTCTGCGGTGTATAACCATATACAGTGTCTTGCGAAAGTATTCGGCCCCCTTGAACTTTTCAACCTTTTGCCACATTTCAGGCTTCAAACAAAGATATAAAAATTTTATTTTTTGTGAAGAATCACCAACAAGTGGGACACAATTGTGACGTAGAACAAAATCTATTGGATTTTTGAAACTTTTTTAACTAATAAAAAAATGAAAAGTGGGGTGTGCAAAATTATTCGGCCCCCTTGCGTTAATACTTTGTAGAGCCACCTTTTGCTGCGATTACAGCTGCAAGTCGCTTGGGGTATGTCTCTATCAGTTTTGCACATCGAGAGACTGAAATTCTTGCCCATTCTTCCTTGCAAAACAGCTCGAGCTCAGTGAGGTTGGATGGAGAGCGTTTGTGAACAACAGTTTTCATCTCTTTCCACAGATTCTCGATTGGATTCAGGTCTGGACTTTGACTTGGCCATTCTAACACCTGGATACGTTTATTTGTGAACCATTCCTTTGTAGATTTTGCTGTATGTTTGGGATCATTGTCTTGTTGGAAGATAAATCTCCGTCCCAGTTTCAGGTCTTTTGCAGACTCCAACAGGTTTTCATCCAGAATGGTCCTGTATTTGGCTGCATCCATCTTCCCCTCAATTTTAACCATCTTCCCTGTCCCTGCTGAAGAAAAGCAGGCCCAAACCATGATGCTGCCACCACCATGTTTGACAGTGGGGATGGTGTGTTGAGGGTGATGAGCTGTGTTGCTTTTACGCCAAACATATCGTTTCGCATTGTGGGCAAAAAGTTAGATTTTGGTTTCATCTGACCAGAGCACCTTCTTCCACATGTTTGGTGTGTCTCCCAGGTGGCTTGTGGCAAACTTTAGACGAGACTTTTTATGGATATCTTTGAGAAATGGCTTTCTTCTTGCCACTCTTCCATAAAGGCCAGATTTGTGCAGTGTACTGACTGATTGTTGTCCTATGGACAGACTCTCCCACCTCAGCTGTAGTTCTCTGCAGTTCATCCAGAGTGATCATGGGCCTCTTGGCTGCATCTCTGATCAGTCTTCTCCTTGTCTGAACTGAAAGTTTAGAGGGACGGTCAGGTCTTGGTAGATTTGCAGTGGTCTGATACTCTTTCTATTTCAAAATGATCGCTTGCACAGTGCTCCTTGGGATGTTTAAAGCTTGGGAAATCTTTTTGTATCCAAATCCGACTTTAAAACTTCTCCACAACAGTATTACGGACCTGCCTGGTGTGTTCCTTGGTCTTCATGATGCTCTCTGCGCTTTCAACAGAACCCTGAGACTATCACAGAGCAGGTGCATTTATACAGAGACTTGATTACACACAGGTGGATTCTATTTATCACCATCAGTCATTTAGGACAACATTGGATCATTCAGAGATCCTCGCTGAACTTCTGGAGTGAGTTTCCTGCACTGAAAGTAAAGGGGCCGAATAATTTTGCATGCACCACTTTTCAGTTTTTTATTTGCTAAAAAAGTTTAAAATGATCCAATAGATTTCGTTCCACTTCACAATTGTATCCCACTTGTTGGTGATTCTTCACAAAAAATTAAAATTTTATATCTTTATGTTTGAAGTCTGAAATGTGGCAAAAGTTTGAAAAGTTCAAGGGGGCCGAATACTTTCGCAAGGCACTGCAAGTTTGTTTTTCCCCAATAAAGTGCCTTTTTTGAAATGTGGCACTGAAATTTTTTTATTTTTTTTGTACCGAAAAAGTTTAACCACTTCAGCCCCGGAAGATTTTGCCCCTTAATGACCAGGCCCTTTTTGCAATACCACACTGTCTCTTTAACTGACAATTGCGCGGTCGTGTGACATTGTACCCAAACAAAATTGACGTCCCTTTTCCCCACAAATAGAGCTTTCTTTTGGTGGCATTTAATCACCTCTGCGGTTTTTATTTCATAAACAAAAAAAAGCGACAATTTTGAAAAAAAAAAAAAGTTTTACTTTATGCTATAATAATCAAAAAAAAAAAAAGTCATCATCAGTTTAGGACAATATGTATTCTACATATTTTTGGTAAAAAATAAAAATTGCAATATATGTATATTGATTGGTTTGCCAAAGTTATATTGTCTACAAAATAGGGGATAGATTT